>NW_019416733.1:63020-86423 GCF_000390285.2 Anoplophora glabripennis
ACTGCTATAGCTTAAACAATTAAATTGTGATATAGTTTACCTTATAAAAGAAAAAAAAGGTCAAACTAAATAACAGGACTTACCTGGATAAAGCTAAAGATAAATAAATCCCACAACCAGCTTTTAAAACCAATCTAATTTGAATGAGCTCAAATAATCTCGAACATTGACGGCCATTTGTAATTAAATGTCAATTTTATACTAGTAAGAGTAGATATTTAAGTTATGCAATACAATATACGAGCGAGTGTTGAAAGTAGAATTCATAAATAATTCAAAACAAAAATTTTTGAAAAGAAATAAAAAAAAAACTACCAAGCTCTTGTATTGTAAAAGTTGTAATAGGATAAGGAAAAGTAATAGCAAATAAAATATTCTTTATATTTGTTCAATTAGAAATTAAATTTGTATGAAAATATTTCTGAAGGAAAAGCCAATCAATTTAAAAATTTTCTATTTTTGTTTTTGTTGTGATATAATCACGATAACTGATAAATTTTAAAAAGAAAAATATAAATATTGTAAATTCTTAAAAATTCTATTTTTTCTTGTTCTGTATGCTACAAGTCCTGAAGTTAAGAAAGTGAACCGACTCCTGAGATAAGACTTAAAGCAAAATCTAAGTGGCAGCTAGCAAGGGTATAAAAAAAATAATTAGATATACGAGGTAAGAAAGAAAAGAAAGTTGTATTTAAACAATGTACAGTAAAATCTAAATAATAATTACAGAAATAAAACAAAAGCAAAAAACGCAACACTCAGTACATTGAACACATAAATTAAAATTAAAAACTAAAATTAAATTCAATATTCAAAACCAAAAAAATATATCCATAACAATATATATATTTATATATATATTTCAATTTGCCATTAAAACATATTTCTTTGTCTTAGCCTTTAAAATTATGTTTAATGCCAATACCTTCTAATCCTACACTATTTGCAATTTAAAAATATATAATACCTTATTCTTGTGCCTAATCTTTTTCCATCATTGAATCTATCTCTACCTCAGAAACTGTTAATGTAGTGATGCAGAAGAATTGTTTTTTCTTCATTAAATTTTGAAACATAATAATATTTGTATTGGGGGAAAGTTGGAATCAGTTAAACTGTTTTGAAATGGCGAGAAGCATGTTTTTTAAATGACAATATTATGTGCACCTATCATAGGAAGTAGGTTTAAGGCTTCATAATATGTGATCATATATTATAAAAAGATTTATATCAAAAAAGAAAATTCAAAAATGGAATTGTAATAATTACCTAATGAAGTGGAAGGTCCAGCCTCCAGTAAATCCTTTGTGGCGGTACCAACTTGACACCTTATTTCTTAATGAGTCTTCCTGTACGGCAGCTACTGGTTGAACAGTATGCTGTACTTCAGCCAGCCGAGGCATATCTTTGCGAGCCATAACTGGTACCTCTGCTGAAGACATAATGAGAGGAGCATCTCCACAGAAGTACTACTACTGGTATCTTCACCTCCTCGGGGACAGATCTCCTTGTTGGCAGGCCTCGTATATTAGTCCCCTTCTTTTGGATCAATCGCTTTTTCCCCTTTTTCGGCATAGTGATCTAACAGTAACAGTGATACGTGAATTATATTGAGAAAAAGTAAAGGTAAAGAGAAATAAGCGTTTTGAAAAAACGAATTGGAATAAAAATTTGCAAATATTTCTATGCGTACTATTATCGAATGAGACGCTCAAAAATTGGCGTTGGTAAGCGTGCGTTACTCGAATATTGTTTGAAAATAATTGATAATCGATCACTTGATCTTCCCTGTTGCGTTGATCTAATCATAGTTATAACTCAGGGAAAACAAATAAATTGTCGGTAAAACCAATGTGGATGAAGATTACCTATCCTTAATTAAACTCATGGCGTATAGATGGCAGGATCGCAGTCAATTATAATCGTTCAGCGAAATAATTACTGTAAAATAAAAATATGTCTGTAAATTAATATTTTTAAACAATATATATAAAAGATAAATAAATTGTAATGAATTGAAAATGTAAACAGAAATCACAATTGAAAAATTACCTGACCGAACTTTCCAAAAATAAAAATTAATTATTAATATAGCAAACAATAAAGTAGCATAAAATTGTTAATATAAAGATTCTGAATATGAAAGAAGTAATCATAAACAGGGTTCGTAGCGGCCGGGAATACCGGGAAAAGTCAGGGAATTTTTTATTCTTCATAAGAAACAGGGAATAGTCAGGGAATTTTAAAAATATTCATGAAAGTCAGGGAATTTAATGTTTGCAACTGGAAATTTTGTGAACCGGCCCTGCGTTCTTGAAAAAGAAAACTATTTGTAGTTTTGAAACCTTTATAACAGGTTGTTAGGGTATAAAAAATATTATGGAGTCCAGTCGAGAAAAAATTTAATGCATAAACACCAATTAGTATGTAAAAATGAACTACAAGTGACCTGGATTTTTTTTTCTAAGTCAGGGAAAACCTGGAAAAGTCAGGGAATTGTTTATTACTTTTGAACTATGAACCCTGAATAAAGGATATCACATAGTATTAAATTGATAATTTTAAATTTAATTCACAAATATAAAATAAATTTTAAAAGAATGCATGACAGTGACACTTGTTCACAAGAAATACTATGAGAAAACATAATATAAAACCAGAGTGACATATATCAAAAGACAGCTCAATATTCATAGATGAATTTGATATGCATAATTTGGGTAGACGAGTAACTGTAGAGAAGATACCTTAAATGAACTGAAGTCAAATATGAAAATTTATTTTCAAATGTCAAATTAAATTATAAAAATTATCAAATGTCAAAACTAAAGTTGGCTTTACAAGTACCAGAAAATGACCTAGAAAAAAGAACTGAAAATAAGGAATATTTAATAATAAGTAATAAATTTAGATGTTAAAAATAAAAGGACATTGTAACAAATGTATTAGGTATAAAAAGTGCAGTAAAAGTGTTGTGAAAAAGGGACGCCCAAAGACTGGAATTTATGTGAAGGGACCTTAAGGAAAAATCAACACTAGAAATTTCCAAAAGGTGAAAAAACAAATGTTTATTTACTAGTTACGGCTTGGGTTTTTTGGTAAAAAGCTAGAGAGGAGAAGTAGCTCCAACAAAAATTAAATAATTCAAGAAAAAAACGTCAAGAAGTAAATTAAAACTTACTAGTAACATCGAAAATCGTTTGTCTTCAAAATCCACATAAAGAAAGTCGCCAGTGAAGAAAAATTTTGCAACAAATATCAGGTAGTATCCGGAGAGGTGTTCTAATGGCCCATAAATGGTACAAAAGACATCGTCAGCGTTTCCAACAAGGAAAGAAGTGCCCAGTAACCAACAGGTACCTAAAAATTAGAAAAATAAAGTGCACTAAAGTATTAATTCATAGCTATAGCTTACAAATAACAAAGTATTAATACAGTATACCTTAGAAAAGGGAAAATTAATATAACAGGACTTACCTGCACAAATTTACATACTGGCAATCCAAAAACTAGCTTTAAAAACTCTAATATTTAATGAGGTCACAACAAGTGTTTAAAAGGGACGGCCATTTTAGTTTTAAACGTCAAATCATGTGAATTAAATTTGTATAAGTTAAGATATGCAATACAATACACGGACGAGTGGTGACAGTAGTATCAATCAAGAATTCAAACATCATACAATTTTTAAATAAAAAAGGAAACAAGCCCAGTCCTTGTATTGAAAAAATTGTTGTAAGATAAGGAAAGGTACAGAAAAACCAAAATATTCTTTATGATTGTTCAACCTAAAAAAAATTTCAAAATTTCATTTATACGAAGCCATTTCTGATTTAAAGCCAACCAGTTGAAAATTTTGTTTTCTTATAATCTCTAACTAATTTAAATAAATATTGTATAAAATTGTTAAAACTCTATTTTCTGGCGTGCTGCATTGAGCCAGTTTATGAATGAATGAAACAGAACCGACTCCTGAGATTCAAATTAAAACAAATATCTGAGTGACAGCTAGCAAGGGATAAAAAAATTTAATATACGAGGTGAATAAAAGTAAGGTTTGTATTAAACAATTTACAGTTAATCTAAATCAAAATAAAAAGTAATTATAGAAACAATATCAAAATACAAAACAATACTGAATACACAAAATTGAATAAAATTAAATTAAAATTAAATTAAATTTATTATAAAACCACAACAAAATAATATTTTATATAGAAATTTTCATAAAAATATATTTAACTTGATCTCGATTTTTTGACAGTAGATTTTAAAATGTGTGGAGGGAAATGTCACGTTATTATCATACGTAGAGGTGATTAACGAAATAATGGTCATAGACGAATATGAAACTAGTAATTATTTCGAATATCAGTACCTGTATTACACTTTTTAATCACTAATCAAAGGAAGTCCAAGTACTTGGCAAACACAGCAACATTTAGGGAAGTACTCACTGGGTTCTTGTATACCTACTGGAAATTCAACATCTTTGGCTAAATAGCCATGGTCATTTATATTGTAGTCATTAGTAGAAAACTGTTTGTTTATCTGGCGACACGTTACAATGTATTTAATGTGACATATCCAGGTGAGTACCTAAGCATATTTATGTAGAGAGCATGACGTGTAATATAACCCCTTCTAAAAGCCCAAAAGGGGTTTATCAGTTTATTACTATTCGGCTTAGAATTTTATAACTTTTTTACAATGCATCTGGGAAGCTTATTTGTTCTTCAATCACTGTGGGTCTATGGAAGGTAGTGGTGGATTTTTATATGCCAGTGCAGCGTTAAATAAAAGACTAAAACTCATGTGTACTAGAATATGTTATGTAAAATATTAGAACATAGTAACAGGCGGGGGCACATAATTATATTTTCGAAGAAGGGCTTCTGGAAAGCACACCTCAGACCAGATATCTCTTCTAAGAACAGCCAAACTTTTGTTATATTGTCTTGTGTATAGACATACGATTCAGTATATATGCGCGCTGGTATAGTAACCAAACTTGGAGATTGCACACATAATTAACTGGATCGAAAAAGTAGATAGTCTTCAAGGTTTATTTCAGCGTACGTAGGGCCACGTAACCCGCCTGTTGAACGTAATTTTCTTCTTGAGAAAAAAACTAACAAAAGCTTCACAAAGTGGTTTACACAAATTGGTGCATGTAAAGTTAAAAATTTTCAATTTTCATACGATCAAAGGGTGGCGGCCATCTTGTGACATTAAACTGACGGAGCTGTTAGCGGGTATCATGAACTTGCAAACTTTTTTATTTAAGAGTTTTATACCATCACTTACGACCCGTTGGGGCCGTTGTGGGGACCGAATATAATTTTTTGCGGAAAAAGAGATGTACCGTGATGTCACTCGTGGATAATTCGGCCATGTAAGCTCTACGAACATCTCGTAAAAGTCGCTGAAAGTACGTTCTCTTCACGAAAAAGACGCCCTTGGCTGAATGCGCAAATTTTATAACGCTAATGCCGGTCTTAAATTTTGTCATTTTCCCCACTATAGAAAAGAGGGCGATATAGAAAAGTAAGAACGTCGCGACGCGCCACCGCAAAGGTGTCTTGGGAGGCCAACGAGGGTTTGCTTAGTCTCGGGCGCGGTCTGTACGCCAAGAGAAAGGTCCGGGCTTCGTTCCCGTGCAGAAAGCGGAGGCCGATCGAGCGAGGAAAAAAATTATCACGTCGCGAAAATGGCGTTTTCGGCGAAATAATCCGAGCATTAGTAAAATGTAGGGTTTTTTGAGGGAGATGCACGTTGCAGAGCCTATTTTAAACACAAATTTCGGCGTTAGATAACCTCCGATTTGCCCCGTAAAAAAAGCCTTTAGTATGGCAAATTCACCCTCGAAGTGACAGTTGATGGGCGTTCCCGGCATGATCTGTCTTGTTTCCGCACGAAAAATAAACCGCGCCTCTCGAGGAGCCCCGGGAAAACGAAAATTTAGCTAGGAACACGCGGAAAAACGTCAACCGAAATACCCCTACGGGACAACGGAAAGACGTCGGGGTGTTTCGCGGCTCGCGAGAAAAGCCTTAGATAATGCAAAACGCCGCTTTTCGGGGCGAGTCTCCTTTTAATATATAAAAACTAGAAACGTTGACATTTCTCTCGGGCCCTAATAAAAGAAGGTACAAAAATAATTGCTGAACTAATTCCAAATTATTTTTAGGAATTTGATTTCACCATATATTTGGAGCAGTTTTGCATAGGATGATTTAATCTTTTAATGCCTGAATCTTTATTATTATAATTGACAGATTTATTTGGAATTGTTTTCTTTATATTTAAGTTAAATTATTTAATTGTTTTCATGAAAGAGGGATATTCAATAAAGTAAGAGAATATGATGTAGCGGTAAATTTATAAATAAAACAAAAACTAGTTTAAACAGCAATAATTTATGATATATGATGATCTGGAATTTATAGTTATTTTTGTTTTTTAGTCATGTTTGTAAGATTTAAGTTGGTCATTGCAACATTTTGATTAGATTTAGCTATGGCGTACAGACTATTTCCATTGTGCTGCCTGTAAGAAAATATATTGTAAATATATTTATACTTTACATTTTTAGTTGATCATTCTAAATAATTTTTCAAAATGACCCTCTAACTGAAAAATTTCTAGATGTTAAAATAACATTGCTACATCTTTTTGTTGTGTAGTCCAAGGTACTAATTTTTTTGTAGGCTTTCGCTGCAGCTGAACTGGAGACGTAGGAGGTGCATGTTCTTCCATTACCTCTTCATTTATTTCTTCATCTGACGATCTCCATCATGTTTTCTTCCATATTAATTTCTATTTCATTCAAATTTCTACCTTTATATTCTCCCGCTTTTCCACATTCCATTAAAATTAATAGTTTTGCAATTTTTGCAGTTTGGAACACGTGATCTAGTAAACGATACACCTGTCTATGAACCTCCTCGGTATGGCCCATAAATATAACCAGCTGTTCTATATCATTTGGGGATAATTCAAATATTTGACGCATTAAGTTTTGTAGATGTAATTGCATCAGGATTTTTAGCTCCGCTTTCCTTCTAGTTGATCCCTTTGAATTTTTTTAGTAGAATTTTCTCAGTTTGGGATATAGCTTTATTGAATTCTTCATAAGACTCCTGCATTGGTGCGTTTTGATATACAGACTGTAAGAGAGCCACTCATATGTATCTCGCTTAATGCACGTCAAAAATCTCTATATGTTTTTTGTAGCATTTTTTGGGACTTTAATTCTTGTATAAACAAATTTGAGATCCATGTCCAACTTTATGAGTAATCATAAAAAAAAAACGAAAATATGTGAAAATATTATTATTCAAAATTATTGTTTTTCAAATCACAGTGAACTGTAACAATTTTCAAACCAACAGTTAAGTATAAACTATAACAATAAACAACTAATTTATTATCTTTCTATTATACAGGGTGTTCGGATATAGTGCTACTTCACTTTGAGGGTAGATTTGTCGACTCAAACTAAGACAAACATTTCATATAAACATGGGTCCGCGCTTGAACATGACTTTAAATAAATGGGTTTTTGCCAACAACTTTTAACTGCATTGAAGGAGAGGGATAAATTTTGGACGGTAAGTTACTACAAAGTTAAAATGATTATTTGAGGGTATTAGTTGATACAGGTTATAACCTATGGCGTGGAAACCAGGCGACCACATTTTTATCAAAAAAAAAAATTGTTCAGTTCATTTCTGGATATTTTTATACTACCAAATAGTACATCGATATGGATACACACACGCATACGACGAATTATTTACAACATGCCTAATTTTATAATATAATTAGTAAAAACAATCAAATACAATAAAAAATGCTGGAGATAAAAGTAACAAAGTTGATGTTATTAAATTTAGTACAACTTATTATAAAAACTGTTGAAAATGATCACCGTTGTTTCTATAGCAAAGGTTAATTTGGCGAAGAAAGTTAAAGCACGTCTCCCATAACTCTTCTTCAGTGTTAGTGTGCCCCTTCACGTACATTCCTGGAATGTCACTCCTAAAAATCCTGGCGTGTCTCATTCCTGGCGCGGCGCGAGCGTTCAAACTACACGTTCGCGCCATTTCCTTCAGGTAACGTGAAATTGTGGCGGAGTTATAAGTAAAATGAGTACTCTCCAAGAAAAGAAAACTTACAGCCGTTATTTTGTTGGAAAATTTATTAGAAAATGATGAGGACGCAAAGAAACGAACGAAGAAGAGGTATTGATCGAAACCATGGTATTTAAAAAGAAGTCGCTCCAGCAATTTAATGCTTTTAAAAGAAATTTATTTGTCAAATCCGGAAGATTTCAAAAATTTTTTAAGAATGGATAACCATTTATTTAATTATCTATTAAGTATGGTGCAAAAAAATATTAGAAAACAGAATACAGTAATGAGGGAGGCAATTTCCGCAAAAACTCGCTTAAACGTCATCTTACGATATTTAGCAACTGGAAATTCATTTGAAGACCTCAAGTAATGCAACAAGGATTTCTCCAAAAACTTTGCGAGTCATAATTCCCGAAACCTGCAAAGCCTTATTTGATGTCCTATTCGAGGAATACCTACATGTAAGAAAGAATTTTACAATATCTACTAGTAACATGATTATATATAGTGTTTTTTGAAGGTGTGTATTACTCACGCAAAAACTAAGTAAATTTTCTATAAATATGAAACCATAAATTTAGTAATATTTTTCGGATCCATGTTCATATAAACTTTTCTACTTAAGTAATTTCATGAGAGGAATACATCTCTAGAGAATACCGCATAGTATTGAGACATCTTGTATATTATTTTGGCTTATTTTAAGTTACAAGGTAAGGTATTGTGGACATGAATTTGAATTGCTTTCTTGATGCCTTATTGTAGTATTTTAAATTTTATGTTACCTTAATACATTATAAAATAAATATACCTACTAGCCTTTAAGTACTATTTCTTTATTTAAAATAATTTTTACATCAATAAGCAAAACCCAACTTAAATACTAGTAATTCTTATCAAATAATACATAGTACGATAAAAAAAATAAATAAACTAATAAAATTAAAAATAAATTCTGCATCACAGAAGTGTCAATAATTGTTGCAGCTGCCTAAAATCTAAATAAAAATTAATTTATCGCTGTTGTGTCATCAGTTTGTGTTTGAATTTGGGTATTTTGCTGTGAACAGTTCTGTGGCGAAGATGGGCTAGATGGAGAATCGTAGACAGTCTCCATGCTGTTGTTAGAAATTCGAATGTTTGTAGAGGTGTTAGGTGATGGTGATAAAAGGAATATGAACCCAGTAGAGTTTCTAGTAATTCTTGCGTCATAGGATGTTTGGTAAAATTGGTTCATATGGCAATTATTTGGTGTTACTAGTTGACTGGTTAGCTGATGAGTGTTTTGCGGTGTGTGATAATGAGTAGGTGGTGTATGTGGGGGATAATAAAATGTAGGAGGTGGTGGTTCCATTAATGTAAAAGTTTCTGTTAACTTCCCCAGTTGCGCTTGAAATACGGCCATGCAATTATGTTTTCACATAGAACTCTTTGATGTGGATTCATATTCCGTAATTTTCCCGCCACAAATGGTCTAAATCATCTTCGTTTTCGTTTAGCGTTTCTAATACTTTATTATAAATATCTTCTTTTTTGCTACCTGTTTTGTACTTTTTATTATCACTTACATGATCTTTCTTTCGTTTATTGTTTGTTACGTCTTCCTTGCTATAAGCATCAGGTGTTATTATGTCAACTTGTAAGTTAAATTTAGTAGGGGAGAGTGTTCCACAGTAAAACAGTTTTATTATTTTTATATGCGAAAATATAACGGACCTTCAAAACTAGGTTTATAGGTCAATATATCGGGTGAGTATTCATTAAACTTGAATACAGATTATAAAAAATTAAAATAAATATAAAATTTTTCAAATTAGGATTTTTTTTAAAAAACCGTTTTTTGTTTCACTGTGGAACACTAGGGGTAAAGTGAAACAACATTTAAAAATTAAGAAAAACGTCAATTTTATATTCGCGAGGAACATAAAAATTACAAAACGACATTCTAGGCTTAAATAGAACTGAAAATAAACAAAAATGAATCTGGAATTAAACAATTCAGACGTTATTATGTAATACTCTAAATAAACATAGAAGATTAAACACTCCTGATTAACATCGAAATATGTTAAAGGTGATCCTTTAACGTACCTCGATGTTGTTAAAGCCTATTTCAAAGGAAAGCGAAGCCACTTGACGTTTGGTTTTTCCATGCTCATTTGGTTTTGGCAGGATCATTTTAATGGCACTCTCAGCAACGGTCGAGATGTCAGGCACTACTGGCGGAACAAATTTGTTAGCTACCTTTGTATGCCTTCTATAAAAACTGACTTCTACGTCGCCATTTTCATCTTTATTTCCTGAGACTTGTCCAATGTAATAAACGCTTTTCTTATTTTTTTCTTGAATTTTGAACTCTACCAGTACAAAATCTCCAACCTCTGGGCAGCGCATAAGATCTTCGAAACCATTTGGATTAACTTCAGGAATCCAGTCCTCCGTTTCTGAGTGAACGGACAATACTTCATCATCTTCATCAGATGATTCCACTAGTTTGCGTTTAGCGTTCTCCACGGCTTTGATTGTCGGTCTTTTCTTATTTTGTTCCTTCTCTTCTATAATATTTTTTTCGGGGGTATCCGTCGCGATCATACTTTTTCCCTTCCTTCTATTAATTTTACTTTTCCTTTCGAAAGCCTTGGGATAACCTCTGAACTGTTCAGGTGAAATAAAACCTCCTTGCTTTTGTTTGGGCTCTAATTTTTGTTTGACTTCATCGCATTCGCTTAATGCAGTCTCATCGACTTTAGAAGTTGAAACTTCTTGCTCATCTACAGTAGGTCGATCTGTGACAGCAGAAGTAATAAAATCACCCTCATTGAACACGTTTTTGTCAAATGGAAAAATCCCACTTCTCCTAAAGCCGGATTTTATGTTACTTGGCGTCATCGAGCGATCATAAGCGGTTCCAACACATTCAGCAACTTGGTATATAGTTATTGGCGTCCCTGGATGATGAAGAAGCCAACTGTCTACTGCGGTATTGTAGTGAGCTTTGAAAGAGGCAAAAACACTTACATCCAAAGGTTGTAACCTATGGCTACAATGGGGTGGTAGAGTTAATATTGTAATACCATTCTCTCGAGCTTTGTCTATAGTAGCTAGAGAAATGTGGCTTTCATGGTTGTCTAATATCAAGAGCGTAGGATTTATTTTGCTCGATAATGTGAATTTAACAAAATGATCGATAACTTGTGGAAATATTTCGGAACACATCCACCCAGAAGTAGTAGCAAGACCCAATGTACCATGAGGAGCACCATTTATCATATGGGTTTTAAAATTCTTGCGTGGAAAAACCATCACTGGTGGCAGCGCCGTTCCTAGAGCATTAATTATGCAGCATGTAGTAACATTTTGCCCCCTTTCACCGCTTGTGCACTTATTCACCTGTTTAATTCCTTTTCCTGCAATAATTTTTTTAGGATTCTGGACAGTTGTGGTTGATGTCTCGTCCAAATTATAAACTCTTGAACCGTCAGAGAAGTTTTCACTTCGGGAATAAACCGCCTCCAATTTGGTAAAGAATGTTGATACATTATGCGGATTAAATGACGTCATTCTTGATAAGCTGCACCCCTCAGGAGAACGAATACTAATATTAGAATGACGTTTCTTGAAACCCCTAAACCACTCCAAACCTGCCACTTTATTTTTTGCCCAGTTTTCTGGAATTTGAATTTTATTTCGTATGGCCATTTCGTAAGCCAATTTTCTGCATTCTATTACTGTCAAACCATAACCCATTCTTGACATGGTGAGAATATATTGTACCAATTCTTTTTCTTGGACTGCATCAAAAATCTGTCTAGAATTGTATTTAGGTGTAAGCCTTATTTGTTCAAGGGGATTTTGTTTTTGTTTCCTTGCATAGCGGAAAAGTGTAACAAAAGGAACACCTGTCTGTTCAGAAACTTTTCTTAGGGTTAAGCCACTATTATACAGGTTTATAGCATTTCTCATCACCTCTGCGGTGGTTAAACCAATAGCAGTCTTTCGTGTACGATTTCTTGCCATCTGCAGGAAAGAAATAAATGTAAGGAAATGCATGAGGCACTGTGAAACATATGTGAGGCAGACATGCTGGTCCACAGTAAAACAGTTATGTTTCACTGTGGCTCATGTATAACCTCAAACAAAAAAATGTGTTGCAACTAAACATGAAATAATTAAAGACATTAACAAGGCTACTTACATTGTAAAATATCAGGGCTTCCTGCCACAATATTAATCACTTAATACTATACGCGTCTAAATTTGAAATCGTCTTTGAAGGAGCAGGTGGAAAGTTACTACAACCACTTTTCTCGAATTGACTTGGTAACACTGGCTAACCCGCGGCCGATATGATAACGTATTTTCGTTTGTAGAGCTCGAATATTAGTTAACTTTTATTCACGAGATGGCGGCAGATGTATGTTCGCTTGTTTTATTTTAAACCAGAATGTTTCATTGTGGAACATGTTTCACTGTGGAACACTCTCCCCTACAGTTAAATTTTCCCAAAGATGGTCAACGTGATTTGAAGTATGTATTTGTAGGAGATGACGCCTTCCCCCTTCACAAGCGTATTATGAAGCCATTTGCACAGAGGCAACTTACAGATGAACAAAAAATTTTTAACTACAGGTTATCTCGTGCAAGATGTGTTGTTGAAAATGTATTTGGGAATCTGGCTAGTCGATTCAGAATATTTCACACAGAAATAAATTTAGCCCTAGAAAAAATCGATTATGTCATATTGGCATCTTGCGTCTTGCACAATTTTTTAAGGAGGCATTCCAAGGACTCCGAAGACAGTTATATGCCTACAAATGTCATGGATAACCGAACATACAAAAAGAATGATAATGGTTCAAGTGGATTGGAATTAACAGAAGCATGCCCTTTTCATGAATTTCAGGCAAACAATTATAAGAACGCACCAAATGGAGCAAAAGAAATTAGAATAAAATACATGGAATACTTCAATAATACCGGTAAGGTAGAATGGCAGGATGAATTAGTAGCCCGAGGCAGACTTTAAAAAAGATATACCGCCATGTAACTAAAATTTTAAATAAATGTTTAATATTTTATAACTACTTACAGTTTTCTTTTTTTCTTTTTTTTTTTTAATTAATGCACAAACTGAATTTTTTTACTAGGATAATAATAACTGAATAACAAATAAATTCTATACCTTCTAATGAGTTTTATAATTGTCCACCCAAAAACTATAGAATTTTATATATTTCCTAATTTAAGTCTTTTATACTTTGCTTGCTTTGTCATATTTCAATCGATAAGTATCTTGTAGGTAGGTACAGGTTTTTAGAAAAATCGCGTTAATTTATTAACAACATGCATTAAAATTTATTGCAGTATACAGGGTGTCCAGAAAATTGTGGGCAATTCCTCGGCCCCCTGAAATTATAAACGAAAATCACATTTTCCTCTAATATCTACATGATGAGAAAATGACAAATTTGACAATGCTGTCAATGATATGTAATTTAAAATATTTAATATCGGTTTAAAGTTGGAAACGAGCATACTATATAAGTGACTTAAGCAACGGCTTAAGTGTAATTGAAATTTATTTTTTAACTTTTACTAAATGTTTATCAAGTACTACATAACTATTTTGACCTCCACTGTATACCCTTTAATTTTTTACATAACCTTTCTGGACACCCTGTATACAAGAGAAGGTTACAATATGTACAGGATCATTAATCTAAAATCGACCGTCCCTTTAACTTCGATTAGAGGTACAAAAAAGTGTTAAATGCAAAAGTAGTAACAATTTTTTATAAATGTTTTGAAAATTATATAAAAAAAATCCTACCGCTTTTGTATTTAATTTTTTTTTGTATGCTTTCAAATGTTGAAATTGATGGAGGTGTCCATTTTCGGTGAATAACCCTGTGCATATTAAAAATTACTCACCTCATCAGCTGGTTCATCTTCACGAATCTCAAAAATTCTTCGGCTACATTCAACATTTTCTACATCGGTGTCACTGTCTGTGGTACTACGACTAATCTCCTGGTCCGCGGTAAACAACATTAAATTGAAGTACCAAAGCTTCGGAATATACACTTCATCTGTGCTCATACCGGATTTGCTGGAATGAACTTTTTTGAGTTCTTTACGAAAACCACCCCTTAAGCTATTAATCTTTTTTGTTACGAACTCCTTATCGGCATACCTATTGACCGTTTTACATAGCTCTATTAGTTTTTCGTAGGCTTGGTTTCGTAAATTGCGATTTGCGTAATCTGCATTTTTTATTTTCCACAAACAAGGAAAGCTGCCGTACAATTCGATAAATTCGGTCAAAAATTCTGTTGAAAGCGGTCCAGCCATGGTATTTGCCTAAAATAAAATTGAAACATTTATACAATTAAGCTATAGTTTATTTAATCAAGATATTAAGTCATTATAAAAATAAAACTGAAATGATATACCTACAATAAAATATCGTAATTACCTACATAGCTATTATAGTAAAAATGTAGTAAGAACTTGTCCAAGACTTTAAAATTTCTCTTTTTTTGTTGTAGCATTTCAGTTGCATTAATATCGACTTAATAATACCCTTATTTAAATAAACTAGCTTCAAATGTACTCAATACAATATCTAATTTATTTATATAATTAAATATTACATTTATTAGTTACAATTATATAATAGGGTAATAGAGGGTAATGGGGGTCACTTAAGCGAGAACTCAAATAAAATTTTAATTAAAAATAAAGTATTTATTGCAACCGCCTTTAAACATAATTTACTTATTGAACTATCATTAGAGATCAATTTCAGTCACTTTGGCAATCAACTTTGGAAATTATAAAAGTTAAAAAAAAAACAGATTTGACTCTCATTACACCAATATAGGGGTAATGGTGATCACCCTGGGGGCAATCGGAGTCAAAGAAAATCTAACACATATCGCAGACGTAACCTTCAGCTGAGTTCCATCCAGTGCACTCCGCGTGAGCCCATAGCCCACATGAGGTACATCTGAACCACATCTCGTTGTTTCTTCCGAATTCGTCGCATACTAGGCATCTGTTTCCAGCATCTTCTGCATCGTCATCCTCATCGTCCTGGCATAAGTTGTCAGTGTCAACATCTGATACAGAAGTTTCGTTCGAATCTTGTAATATTTGGCGCTTTGCCTTTTCAGTACCCTTCTTCTGTATCTTTAGTTCTGTACCTTTAGTCTTTTTTCCCTGTCCTTTGCCTTTCCAACACTTTTCTTTTCCTTTGCCTCCTTTTTTCTTCTTCATTTTATTATTTTCTTTTTCTAACAGATTTTCTTTTATTGGTGTTGAAGTTAAAATTGTAGCATGTTGCTTATTTCGGCCTTGTCTTGTATTAAAAACAGGTGTTTTCTCTGGCAACTTGATTAAATCATGCAATGTAGTACTGATTTGGTTTGGCGTGCCAGGAACTGGTGGTACAACATCTGGTTCAGAATCAAGTGGGACTACTAATTGGTTAGACATCCTAAGAGCTGATGAATCAATTTGTTTTGAAGTGCTCGGAACTGGTGAGTGAATTTCTTTTGATGTGCTGGGAATCATTCTGGTAGCTGCGAGAGATTCATTGCAATCTTGGATTGCAATAGTCTCAGATTGGAGAATTTCTACAGCGAGGAAATCTTCTTCAGTGAATACTTCCGGATTTAGTGGAAATATTCCAGTTGATCTAAACCCCGATTCTACTTTACTAATAGACGCAACATTATTAAATGCTTTCCTAACCAAGGATGCTACGTCATAAGGGGTTATCTTTTCTACAAGATGGCTTTTTAAAAATAAGTCGCATTCTTTTTTGTAGGCCATTTTGAGCGGACCAAAAAAAGAAACATCCAGGGGCTGCATTCTATGAGACGTGTGTGGTGGCAGAGACAACATATGAATGTGATTGGACTTGCAATATTCGTAGACGGAAAGAGAAATGTGACTAGCATGGTTGTCTAGTATTAAAAGGATGGGTTCATCTGCAGACGGCTTAGCGTGCTGTTTAAATTGCGCCAACCATTCAACAAAGAGATGCTCATTGATCCAACCGTTGTCTGAGCATTTGTAAAGCGCTCCTGCTGGACCATCCTTCTCGAGTAGAGGAGTCAACCTTTTCCTAGGGAAAATAAACATAGGTGGAATGTACCCACCTGCAGCGCTCATAGCACACAACAAGGTGATGCTTTTTCCTCTCTCCCAACTGGTTATGGATCCCACTCTCTTCTGTCCTTTTGTAGCCAAAATTTTTCCGGGAGTTTGAACCGTTGAAATACCGGTTTCATCGCAATTATAAATATTTTTTGCAACAAATCTGTGCTTTTCCATCAGCTGCCCAAGTAGCTCAAAGAACAGACTTATCTCTGTTTTATTAAATGCCGTGATTCTATTTATGCTGGTCGCCTCCGGTTTCCGAATAGAAATGTTATTTCTAGTCATAAACGCATGTAACCAATCGCGTCCAGCCATTTTTGAAGCTTGGTTAAAATTGTGCTTCAAATTCAAATTTTCAGCATATTCGAAAGCCACTTTTCTGATTTGATTAGCAGTGCAACCATAAAAAATATTTGCCATTTTCTTTATCAAGTTTGCTAGCTCGGCTTCTGCCTCAGGACTAAAGACAGTGAATCGTCCTAGATGTGGTCCTAAGGTAGAACCTTTTTTCACCCTCTTTTGAAGACTTGAAAAAGGGATTCCCATTACTTTAGCAGCATTTCTTATAGAATAACCTCCATCAATAAGCTGTATAGCTTTTTCCAGGCTATCAGAAGACCAGGAAGCCTTTTCAGTTGTCCTGACTCGTACTTTCGGCATCTAGAAAGAAATAAAAATAACGTAACTAAACATGCATAGTTGCGGGCAATAGTGATCACTTGCGGGTAATGGGAGTCACCTGACTCATTTCCCACAACTACACTAATGAGAAAAAAATAAAAATAAAAAAAATCTTTAACACACTTATATAATCTGAACTGCACATCACAATTTTGAACGTCTAACTAAGTACGTGTAAATGTCTTAATCGCAAACTGCAAGATATTCGGCACTTACCTTCTAATTTGCATTGACGTAAAATTACATCAGCGGAGCACAAAAACAAAACACGGTCGTTTCTCAGTGGCGCGGGCGCTGACTAGCCCGAGCCGTTCGAGGCTGCGCCGAGGGCCAGAGCGGGGGGTAAGGACGCTATTTACGCGTCGCTCGCATGTACTGTTTCGTGGATGTGAGAGTGACTCCCATTGCCCGCTGACTCCCATTACCCGACTCTCCTCTACATTTATTGTACTTACCTATTTTGTAGCGACTATAAATAAAGAATAAAATTTCTACCTTCTCACAGCACATATGTTTGGTGTACTGGGTGTAACAGATGTAGGTTATCCTTTTCTTACCGCCGTATTTTGTTTTCGCTTTCTTTCTATAGTCGAGTAATGCAGTTCGCTCCACGCTGGGATTTTAAACATGCTTAATTCCTTCGCGCCACGCTCGGCGCGATGGATTTCTGGCGCGAATCGAAACTACACGTGCAGTTTTGGAATGTTTCACGCCAAAACCGCTGGAGTGTGATTCCGGGAGCGGAAGTGAAGGGGCCCAATTAGATGTGGAAACATACTGTTTTCAAAGTACTCCAAAGATAATAGTCGCAAAGTGGTAAGTCTGGTGAACATACAGGCCAGTTAAGAGGAACATTATCACCTCTACCGATCCATCGATGAGGGAATCTTTGGTTCAGATACTGCCGGACATTGACAGTGAAATGTAGTGGAGCTCCATCATGCATAAACTACATGTTAGCTCACCTTCCAATAACTCGGGTAGTGTTTTGCAAAAATTCTAAACAAAATTCGTCATTGGGTAGAATAACAGGGTCAATAATAATGCTTTCAATGCGTTGTATTTGATTGTTTTATCTAATTTTTTGAATAAAATTAGGCACGTTGTAAATAATTCTAATTCGTCGTTTGTACGTGTATTAGGGTGACCGCAAAAAATCGATGTCGGAATTTTGTTCGTCTGGACCCCACAAAACGATTCCCCTTTCCAGATATTGAGATAGCCGAAATTTGAGCTCGATTAAACGACGTTAACCTGTGCCGTTCGTCGCTCAAAGTTTGAAAAAATCCAAATTTTTGGCCAAAAAGCTGACATATGGAGCCATAACTCCAGAACGGTAAATAATAGAAACACGCTTAATATCTCAAAAGAAAGCTAATGTTGTTCTTCAAAATTTATATTCTATACATAATTGTTGTTATTTTAAGTCAAACCGAGTTACAACAGCCTTTGACCCCAAAAACGTGACCTGGTACCAGTAGGAGCCAGTTTGGGAGTATTCTAAGAATTTTACGGGTTTTTACATAATGTGTCTCGCAATTAACATTTTTTTGTTAAAAAGTATTTTGAAACTCAATTTTCAAACATAAAGAGCCTTTTGTTCAAATTTAATCTTTTATTATATGGGGATTACCCGACTAGTTTACCAAAGAAAGACCCGTTTGACAGGTAAAAAGGAGGGTGAATCTAATTTCTATTTTAGGGATGGTGATTTTACTTCAGCGAACAACCCACCTTTTATTTATTCAGTTTAGTTTCTAAAGTGCCTTTGAGCTGGTTAGATCGAACAATTATCTAGTGAAGATATTTTAACGTTTTTTTTAATTTTCCAAGTGTGTGTGTTATTGTTTTTATAACTATTATAGTATTATTTTAAAAGAAATTTGAAAACATTTTATTGAAATTAAAGTTTGTAATATATTTTGTTTAATTTTTCAAATTAACTGTTATTTACCTATTGGACTCTGAAATGGCATCCACATCAGGTGTACAAAGCCGGACCAAGGATAAAATATTTCTTGTGGGCTATCCCATTCACTAGATCACCGGTTGTAAATTACCCTCAAATCGTCAAGTTTTGTGTGCTTTATTTTATAATTTACGTACTGTGAAATTAACTGTAAGAGAATCAGCAAAACTTACCATACGAGAAGTGTTCATTTTTTGGAAGAAAGCTCGAATCCCGACTAAACATGAGCAAGATAACTTTTGATATTGGTGAGTTTTTTATTATTATTATTATTCTAAAAAATAGATAAACAGATAAGTAAATACACATTGTGTATCCATATCGAAAAATGAAGTAACAGGTGGTATATCTCATCGTCGTAAACACTCATTAAGAATTGGCAGGTACAATGACTTAAAGATCAGACTAAAATCACAGTCAACCTACAAAATATGGGTGGCATGATAATGAGATATATAAAAAATATTTTTTTGTACCCAAACCGTTCATTTAATCAAAATTCTACAAGAGGCCCAAAAACTTCCGAATCGTATCTCCTATCATAAAAAATATTTGTCATTATTGCCCGAAGGAGGAAAAGTTATGAACGGATATTATCACCATACATCAATTTTCTAGGAGTTGCTGGTCTTAAAAAACATTATATAACACCAAAATATGTAGATTGAAAGCAAAAGTCCACACCCCAAAAATAATCAAAATCAAATCTAGCGGTCAAACGAAGCGATTTTGGATATAGGTGAATTAGCCTAAATCTGCCTATTTTGAGTCTTCGAATCTGTGGTCTTCCGTTGTACACGTTATTCTGGGACATTGTATAATGTAAACATTCAGTGTAAGGGTTAACTATCACTTGGTATATAAATTTTAAGTGAGGATAGAGAAAAATAAGATTTAACAGAATCGCCCTTCAAAAAATGTCCAAAATTGTTTTTAACGTTGAAAATATTTGTTTTCTAAATCTCAGTGAAACCCCTATTTCACGACGGCTATGACCGTCCGCCAGACGCGAGATACGAATTTCGTCTACGGCAACGGTAGTGAAACAGCGCCACGTTGCCACGTGTATCGATTATCCGCGCATTTGAAGAAGAACTTTTATTTACCAAATGTCGACGATTATTATCACCTACTTTTCTTATATTCTGATATGGTACTCAGCCCGACGACCAGGACTAGGTAGATCCCCTCCGTCGGGAAAACCATAAACGGTAAACAAAAAATTAGCACAATAACACTGCCACACGGTTACGGCCAAGGCCCTACAACAGTTGTTCAAAGAGGCCGCCGTTAACCTGGACGCACACGTTCACTCGATTAACCAATGAGCCACGGATGCGTGCAAAAAGTCCAGGATTGTTGTGAATTTGATCAGCTGCACCTTGAATTCGTGCTGTTGTACATTGTCGACCTCTGTTTCATAGACAATAGATTTCATGTAGCCCCAAATACAAAAGTCCATTGGATTTAAATCGGGTGAACGAGGTGGCCATCGTATTGGTCCTCCCCTTCCAATCCAATGATTAGGACACTGTTGATCCAAAATTGCACGCACAGGTCTGGCAAAACGGACTGGTGCACCATCATGCATGAATGCAGTACTTGAAGTGGCAGATTGTCGAATTCAGTATTAACTAAAAATTCTAAGTATCGATCACCATTTAAATTGGCCGGTAGAATATAGGGTCCAATCAGTCTATCTCTGTAGATTCCTGCCCAAACGTTGACAGAAAATCTACGTTGAAAATTAGTCCGACGAACAGCATGTGGGTTTTCATCCGACCAAATGTGTTTGTTAAAAATAAAAGCAGTAAAAGTAGAAAATTTTGCATTTTTAGCGAAATTTACAAGAAATCTGCAATTTTATTAATTAAGTTAGGGTTCATAAGTTTGAATATTATTAAAGAATAAATTTGCCCCTTGAAAGAGCTAAAAAAAGTCGTCGAATAATGATAAAAATAAAAGATGACTATTGCGATATGTAATTTAAAATTAAAGGCATTCTTTCTTTATTTTCAAAATTTACATACGTATTTAAAATGCCAGCACGTGTAAAACAGCAATCGTCAGTCCAAAGAATGTTAGAGACAAAGTTTGGGGCCTGTTCAATTTGATTTTGTAACTAAGTACAATATGCCATTCTCGCCGGAAAATCGTTGGCATCTAACGCTTGGACCTTTTGGATGTGATACGGGTGAAGCCCATTTTCCTTTAGAATCCTCCAAGCCTGTCAATGTGTCAATGATGTAGGTATTACTATTTCTTGCACAACTTAGTTTTATTTTATTTTACTTACCTTGTTCTGCGATATTTCCAGTCTTCTTGCGATCATTGTAGTGCTCATGGAAGGTTCTTGTTCTACTAAATTTAGTACGTCTTCAACATGGTCCAAATTATTTTGACCTCCTGGTCCTCCTCTACGCGCTTTTAATGTGCCAGAATCTCGCATACGTTGCACAAATCTGACAAATGTGCGGGGATTTGGCATATTTTGTCTGTTCGGAAAAAGCCTCTGGTATTCTTCTGCTACACGATTTGCAGTTTGATCGCACTTCCCGTATATTAACACCATATCCGTCATCACTGAGTTTGAATACTTCATGTTTGCAAACACAACTTCACCTCAAGTAAACAAAAAAATAAGACATAAAACCACCAACTATTCGTTTTCAATATCCTTGTAGAGTTTTACACTAATAAATAATAGTAAACACAAATAATTACTTATAGTCCGGGAGCCAGCTGCAGAATTCGTTGAGTTATTTTCTAATAAAAAAAATTGAGTTTACATGACAGTTTTTACCCCAACTAAGGTCAGGCAGTGATATGAAACTCCTAGAACGGTAATGGTGGGTACCACCCTACCCTCCCACGCGTATGGAAACTCAAAAAATTTTGTAATCGTTAAATGGACCAAACTCAAGTATAAGGCATTTCATGCTGTGTTTAGTCGATTAAAGCTAGTCAGCTGGCTTATTGATGGTAATTAGTACGTCAGGTGACCGTCGGAACAGGCGAAATGAAAAAATAATTGAAAATTATTTTTTATGTACTGAAATTGAAATATATTGCAACTTATAATGCATACAGGGCCATAAAAATAGTCAGCTGGCCAATCGCTGGTAATAAGATCGTCAGTTGAGGCAATCAAATCCCCTGCAGCAGCGCGCTCGTGCGCCCATCAAATGATATGTTTTTCGCATTAACTGACTACTCTTTTACCCATTAACCGCCAACTTACCTGTATATTTCTCTCGACTGACGGACTTTTTTCCCCGACGACTGCCAACTGACAATATTTTTTGCTTTGTATATGCAATAAACTATCGCTTGGGCCCATTTTAGATTGATACAAAAATTTTTCCTGCAAAATACGAGCAAATGATCCCTCATGTTACGTTGCAACCAGCGGATTTACCTGTATATTTCTCTCGACGGATGGCCTTTTTTTACCCATGTACTGATACTTGACGATATTTTTTCATTTGAGCACATATTATACTATCATTTAAACCCGTTTTAGCTACTCAAAATTTTTGCATAACCTTGTAATTACGTGAATATTCATGTTTGTGCGTCGGACTGATTCGCGTCTTAATTGAATTTTCATTGAATTAGCTTTTTACACGAAGTGTTCATTGAAATAATTATAATATATAGTAGGTATAAAGAATAAAATATGTTTTTAATTAATAATAAGTGTGATTTATTGATAGTAGTGCCAATAGCAGTAGTATAAAACATGATTTATTACGTTACATTTCGAATCATTGGAAATGATCTTATGTTGTTATTTTTTTAAATGTTGTGAATTTAGCATATTAGTTTGAAAATAATATTTACATACAGATTACGGTATATACACATGTACTGTATTACATAAAGTACCAAAGTCGTGAGATGAAAAAAAAAATCCTATTTGATTGTTGTTGAAAAATTTAGTATATGTAACTTATCGATGTCGATCAGCTTACGGCATTTATCTATATTTTTATAGATAAATTGAAACTGTTTATTTTTCACTGATCTTCTTCACTATCAGAAGTTTCAAGCATTTCTTCAAAAGACTCTTCATCACTGGAATGTTCGGGATCTTCGTCGAGAAGGTCTTCGTTGCTATCTGAAAAATGTAATAGTAATATTTAAATAACATAAAAATAATTCGAGAAGATATATTATCTTTAAAAAGCAATAGTCTTATTATAAATTAGTGTTACATTATTTACCATTGATATTATTGGTGTCTTTGTCCAATTTTAGATCGTCTATTGTCGCTGGCAGCTGGTCTCCTTCAAACCAGTTGAAAACTGATTTATTTTGAACTTCTTTCACCTGTTCCGACGGTCAGCTGTACTAATTACCATCAATGAGCCAGCTGACTAGCTTTAATCGACTAAACACAGCATCAAATGCCTTATACTTGAGTTTGGTCCATTTAACGATTACAAA
>NW_019416733.1:90922-110199 GCF_000390285.2 Anoplophora glabripennis
ATATATATATTTGTCTTAATATTGTGATATTTAAATGTTTCAACTGGCAATTAAATTTTACCAGTCAAGGAATTGAAAAAGCAGAGAAAGTAAGAAAGGTGATATCTTTATTGTGGTTTTTATAAAGGCTTCAATATTGCCAGTAGCGAAGCAACATTGTCACATAAGCGTTTAAAGTATTTGATTTGTTATTTTTTATTATTCAGTTGTAAATATTTTGACTGTGTTTCCTGTAAGTAATTGGGTTTCTTACGTGTTGGAAATAAAGAGTCTTTATTATTATTATAATTTTTATTATTAGCCATCAACATCAATTGAACAGTTAAATATATATTTAAGGCGATCACCAGATATAATCATATTGGGAAATTCCAGTTTTTTAAGTATTTGGTCGTAGTTGATAACACTTACATCTTTTTCATTCAATTTGAATGTAGTTTTAGTATCATTACAACAGATAAGAGCAACAACTTCCGCTTCGTTCGTTGAAAATATTTGTTGTATTACACACACATATTTATGAATTTTCTTTTTACCTGGAAAATCAACTAATATGTAGTTTCCTTCTTTATAATTTTCGCTTTCTCCATCACCATTAAAATTAAAGCTAACATCATCTAAGCTGCCTCCTGAATCTACCCATTCTTCAAATTCTGAGTCTGAAGATGAATCGTTTTTATTTCTTATTCTTTTACGTGAAATTTTTGATTTTCCTTCTAATGCCTTCTTTTTTAGCAAATCGCGTTCTTCTTTCTTTCTTTTTCTTTCTTCAGCTCTTATTTTCTTATTTTCCTCTAGCTCTTTCTTTACTGTATTCTTTTTTTCATGGTATTCCTGCCATTCTTTAGCAGTCACGACTAACGGTATAATTTCTCTTTTTCTTCGTTTCTCCTTTGACTGCACTGGTTCGGGCCAGAACAATGCTCTTTTGAAAGGGCTCGGGATAAGTAAATCTGAAAGTGTGTTTTTCTGAGGACTAATTTCAGACAAAATTGGACTAGACAAATTAGGAGCATCATTATTGCCTGTGTTTTGGATCAGATCACCATCATTCGAATTTTGAATAACTTCTCTAACTACTTCTATTTCATTTTCGTATTGTTGACTTGGACCTTCTTTATAATGGTTCTCAATTTCTTTATGATTTGTGTCTTCCTTTGTTGCTTCCGTTTCATTTTCTGATTGTTGACTAGGTTCACTGACACTTTCAACCACATTCTCCGGTGATTCATTGCTTCCACTTGTTTCTTTGACCATGTTTTTTAAACTGATATATTCTTGAAGTATTTTTCGATAAAACTGATGCAGAGAAAAGTCAGGTGAATTGGGATCCCATTGATTATGTCTTTTAAAATTATAAATTTTTTCATGTTCCACATACTTCTCTAAAAATTGTATGCCAGATGCAATTTCTTTTAGTTTCTGTTCATCTCTTCTTATATCTTTGTTAGGAATGGAAATAGGGAATGAAGCAGCTTGTGGATTCCATGGTACTAGTCCACATTTCCAGAAACCATTTTCTAATATATTTGGTTTAATTTTTTCTGTAAGTAAATCTTCTAGCAAGGGACAGAAATGTACTTTTTTCAAATTCGGGGACGAATAGTTTTTAATTCTCCACTGTTGCACTTTATTTTTCCAGCCTTCTTTCAATGTCCTAAAGACTGCCACGTCCATTGGCTGAAGAAGATGTGTAGCATTGGGATAAAGAGCAATCAGAATTATACCATGCGTTTCACAGTATTTACTTGTATGAAGTGTCATATGTGATGAATGGCCATCTATGAAAAGTATTATAGGCGTTTCTATACTGCTTTCCTTTAACCATGGACAGAAAATATTCGTTATAAATTCGTAGAATGTTTGACCAGTCATCCATCCAGATTCTGATCGACCAATTCCCCAATGACCGGGTACGCTGTTACAAAGCTCAGAGGGAATTCGTTCATATTTAAATATTACCATTGGTGGTACTAAATCGCCTGCTGCATTTCCGGTAACTAAGACCGTCAAACACTCCTTTTCATCACTATTGACTTGCTGGTAAATAGTTTTATCCCCTTTCCTTGCAAGAACTTTGCTTCCCTTGGGATTTTAAAAAAATGCAGTTTCATCCGCGTTAAAAACTCGCTTTGCATCAGTTAAGATGCCCTTGTAGTTATGGGAACTTAGATAGGTGTCTATTTCATTGAACCATTGATAAATATTTTCCTTTTTTACAGCTGCACGACTTGCAGTTAAGTTTTGTGCAGTTCTAGTGGAAATCTCTGGGTTTCTCCTAAGAAAATTGTGGTACCACTTCCTACCAGGTCTATTGTTAGTAAAATTATTTTTTCGTTTAAGTTCTTTTACTAGATGTTGCACACTATCTAATAAAGCATCTCTTCTTATTGGAAATCCTGCATCTGCCATAGTTAAAATCCACGTTACTAATGTTTTTTCTTCTTTAGAAGAAAGTATAGAGTCAGGTCCCATTTGTCTGCATCGAGGAGATTTTCCTGAATTTTTATAGGAGAGTGTGGCTCGAGGTACACCATACTGTTTTGGAGCTGCTGATATAGCCATTCCCTTTGAAATTGCATCTAAAGCAGCCTCCATTTGTTGTTCGGAGTATACTAACATACGTCCTTTTATAGGTGGCATATTTCTTACCTGGAACACCAGTATTTGACACTTTAAAGATCCAGTAATTGACATCCTGTCAAATACTGGTCATATATAATGTAGCGTTATGATATTTATTTTGATGCTAACAATCCAATTTTGAACCATATGTAGCTCAACCGTAAGGCGGAAAACAGTAAAACTTCAATGCACCAGTAGTTGACATAAATGTCGACTACTGGTATATATACATTTTTTTGATCCAGTAGTTGACAGGTTTAAAATAAACCGTTGCTGGTTATAAATAAATAAATCAATGGGACAAAACGATAATCTAGTAGTAGCTTTTTAATAAGGTATAATATTTTTTTAAAATAAAATACATACATATAAAAAACAGCTATTTGAAAGGACTTACGTTCTTAATCAGTATAACAGTCTAAATCATCAGGAGCACCAGATTGACAGCCCACAAATTTATAAAAATCCGCCATATTGACTTTATGAATTCTAGCTACATCTAACTTCGAATTTCAATCAAGAAATGTCGCTAGTGTTACTGGCTCAAATAAAATAGTTGTAGGTTCATACAGAACCTTATTTTTGGAGTTTCAAGTTGAGATTGTCAACTACTGGCTCAATGTCAACTTTCGGTACATTTACCTTATTGTTAATAATAATTATTAGAAAAAAAGAGCAGAACAACTAAAACCAAGAGTCACTTAACAGTCAATAGATAATAATTAAAAAAAAAACAATTGGCTGACAGTAAAAAAAACAAGATTTTTTAAAGGATATTTTCGAAGTAATTTCCATTTTCCTGTAAGCATAGTCTAATTCTACGATTAAAATTACGACGAACTCTTGAAAAAATATGTATGTCATTCTTTACTTCCTCAGCTGCTGCAAAAATTCTTNAGCTGTGTATACCAAATTTCATTCATTTATCACAACGCCATTGAGAGATATTGCAAAAAAAATATTTGCATTCATCCCTCTTCAATGGGTCCCTGTGCCCTTAGGAAGCATTTCCGGACCCATGTTCATATGAACTTTTTTACTTAGATCATAGAATCGGCCTGTTCAGGGTTGGCAGCTAATTATGAGACACCCTGTATTGTTTATAATAATTTATATTTATCTAATCTTCAGATAGCTCAGATAGTCAACAGGAAAAATCTACTTAGGGTAAACTGGTCCATAATGGGACGGTTTTTTTCAAAAATTTATAGCACCTTTATGACGCGTTTGTAAATTATAATAAGCGTATCTACAGGGTGTATTTAAATGGAGGGGCATAAATGATACCAGAGATTCCTTGAGTGAAAATAAGTCGATTTAACCTAACGTACCTATATACCAAGTCGCATAATAAAAAAGATACAGGGTGTCAAAGTAAAAAATAAAAAATGGTTTTTCCTTAATAATTTCTATAATTTTAGTCAGAAATGTTTCAAATTTTCAACAGAGAGGTTTTTTAATGATGGGAAAAATAATATAATAATAATTTTTGAATGTCGACTACGAGGCGCCCTCTACAGGCAACGTTATGCATTGAATATGTAGTAACTTTTTTGCCAACCCCCGTATACAGCTGTTAATAACAAAATATGAAATATTGGACTTTTTTTAACAAAAAAGGTATACTTATTGAAAATGGCTAAAGCCAACCGTTGAGGAAATATTTTTAATTTCATAAATTAGTTTTATGGATTTATACCTCCACGAATACCAAGGTACAAAGAGACACTTTTGTTGATAAATTCAGAACGCATTGCATCACAGTACTTATTAGTTGTGTATATGTATTTTAAAATTCGACCAAAAGGGGCGCAGGAATCAACTGAGACATTATTTTTCCTGTTTTAAATTTACTTTACTCTTTTTGCGTATTATTTTAGCATGTCTGAATACGCTTGTTACATAATTTCTATTTAATTGTTTTTTTGGTGTCTTTATTANAAGGCTTAAATATTTTCCTTGGGAATACAAAGAATGGAGGCACAAAAGTTCCATTAGCGCATATTGCGGTGCACATTGTTATTAATGTGCCTCGTTCAGCACTTGTCACTTTTCCAATTTGTTTTTGTTTAATGTTAGCAAGTACCTTCCCGGGCTTATGCACATTGGTGACACCAGTCTCATCACAATTGTATATTTGGTTCGACTGGATATTATGTTTCGTTATCACATTTCTCAAGTTGTTGAAAAATGTAGCCGCATTATGCTTGTTGAAGCTGGTCGCTCTACCAAGGCTAGTTGCTTCTGGTTTTCGAAGCGATAACATAGGATGTCGTTTCCTAAAATTATTCATCCATTTGACTCCAGCTCGTTTCTTCTCGTGCCAAGCTCGAGGCACCGTTTTATTATTAGTAATGGCATACTTGTAAGCTAATTCACGAGTCTTTAATAATGTTAAGCCGTAGCACATTTCAAAAGCTTCAATTATATACTCGCTTAATAGCTGCTCCTCTCTACTTGTATATATTGGTTTGAAACCATGGCTTCGTCCGAATTTAAAATCATTTGTATTTTCTTCATTAGCTAATTTGAACTTCTTCACTTTCCGCTGTAAAGCTTACTTGCTTACACCATGCTTTTTGGATGTACTCATTAATGTCATTTAATTTTCTACATCTTTCACTGCAGAATGCATAGATCTTGCATATACTTCATGATCCTCTCTACTTTTTTCAAAAACTGCTGACAGTTGGAATCTTGGATGTCTCGGCATATTCAATTCTGCAAAGAATGAAATTTTTTAGCATGTTGTAGCATATTTCGGCATGAACCTCATTATGTTATCATATCCCAGTATGGACCGCTTATTTTTTCCCACTATGGACCATGGTGCATTTTAATACAAATGACCAAACATTTTATCAAAGTGGTAGAGCTAGGTATAAACAGAATAAGACTTTTTTTTTAATTTTAGAAAATTTTTTGAAAATTTACTATTCTTTATTTTTTAACAACTCAAGATAAAAATATTGAGTCATTTTTGAAGCGATGTACTCTTTCCGTACCGTAATTTCCTTTATTTTGAATTAACGAAATTGATTAAAAGTTGAGAAATAAAATAAAAATGATAAATGCCGTCTAGGCATGACAAAAATTAAAAAAATTGAAGTCTACAAAAACTTTTGATTAATTTTTTTCACTAGAATTACAAAAAATATTGTTAGTTTTGAGAAAAACTGTTGGTTGGTTCCTTTAAATCAAAGATAGAGTTTAAAAGAAAACTGTTTTTTCACACTTGTTAGCTTCGTAAGAAAGTTTAGGAAAATACGCACTATTTTTTCGCAGTTCGAGAACTACATCAATCTTGGGGGTATCAACTTTTATTCAATTTCGTTAATTCAAAATAAAGGAAATTGCGGTACGGAAAAAGTACATCGCTTCAAAAATGACTCAATATTTTTATTTCAAATAATTTTCAAAAAATTAAAATTTTTTTTTTTAAATTAATTTTTTCAAATTCAATGAGCAAAAATTCCCAATTGTGAAAGAATTGAAAAAAAATCAAATTTTTCATTTTTACGAACGTTACAGGGTGCTCAGAAATCTAAATTTTGCTCCTTTAATTTTTTCTGAAATTTTGATTAAGCGGTCCGGAAAAACCGTTCGATAGATCGATCTGCCCATTTACGGAGCTTTTGGGGGTACATCGAGGTGTAAAAATTCGTACAAGCATTAGACTCTCCATCGATATTAGCAAAGATGCGGTCGACTTAGCAAAACAAGTCAAAAAGTCACTTTTTTTACTTTTTTCAAGTTAATGTCGAGGATGAAAGAAAATTTTTTTTTCTTCCAAGAACGCTACATAGCCTTGTAGGAAATTTATTCGAGATCGAAACTGCCCATCAATTTTCTGTCTGATCATTAGTTGCTGAGATATTGATGGTTAAAGCCAAAAAGATGCTTTGGTATCCATAGTCGAATATCTCCGGGTCAAATTAACGTAGAGAAAAAATTAAAAAAAGAAATTAAAGCTGAATGAACAGGATATCAAGTCCATATCATGATTTTTGTGTAAAAAATTTTTCCAAGCCCGTGGACCGAGAAAAAAACGTAAAAAATTGAAAAAATATTGTTTTACTCTTATTTCTTAGAATTTCGCGATGACTGTCGCTCCTAAAAATTTTGAGCTAAGAAATCTGGAAACTAGACATTCGGCGCTTTAAAATGCTTTTTTTAAAACCTAGATACGATCATTTTTAACTGAGATACAGCATTCTGAAAAATCACTAAAAATTCGAAAAATTTTGTTGCTCCCTTAATTTTTTGCAGAAGTTTATGTTTTAGATATTGGTGCAGCCACTTGCACCTTTGAGTGCACTGTATTTTATGTTTTAATTTTGTAAAAACTTGCGTACCACGTTCCCAGGAACAGGCACTTACTTTTATAGTATCAAAGGGGCAAAAGGAAGGAAAGAAAAGGATAATCTTTGATATTTTACAATTTTAACCACGTACTAATCACTATAGATGTATTAACTAACAACTCACAAAACAACTGACTGATTCTACCAAACATTCATTCTAATAGCCGACTTATGGTCTCTTCTTTTTTTTACAGTTTCTTTTTTCTTCTTTTTTGTAGCAAAGATAAAGGCATGGCTACACCAGATATCCATACCAAATTCTTGTTAAAAAGGATACATTTCGGCGGATTATTCGAAAAAAACTGAACATGGAAATAAAAATTTTCAGCTGATCACTAACCTGAATTTCCAAAATATCGAAACGCACCGTACCAATTGAAAAAACAACAAGAGATTCAAAGGCGGCACTGTTATGATAGCACACACACTGAAACCTAGCTCTATCGCGACGACAAAATTGCCAGGAGAGTGAAATTCCCACTATGGACCGCGTCCCACTATGGACCAGTTTACCCTACCTTCACCTGCTTAAATTTAGGTGCTAGTTTCGGTGAAAGTTTATTTATTTTTTTTTATTTAGATTTCTTTCGACCAAGACAGAAATTATTCTCAAATTATAATTTGGGTAATACAAAAATTTACTGATTTTGAAATTGAAAACAAAATTCTTTAAACAATAAATTTGAAGGTAATATTTCCTCCTGTATGACATAGCACAAGCTGTTTCCCTCCAGGAAAGAACAAACACTGACTTTATTTATTTATTATATTGTTTTTAAATTTAAAATGACTTCAATGGAATTTTAATTTTGTCAAACTAAATAAAATAATTAAATCCTGATTTTCAAACAAAATTTAAATTAATTAAATTGACTCTTTCTTGGACACAATTAAACAAAACCTACGTAACCTACGCCAATTAAAATAATTAAATTACTTATTACCATTTACAACAATATACTAAATCTCCCAAAATTTATTGTTTATTCTTTATCCGTGTAATATGGATTTTTGTTTTACCTCTGTCTGTCCTCACCAAATTTATTATGGTCTTCTCTCACAACTATTTTCCGGTTTTTCACATAGGTCTGCTCCTCTTGTTCAACGTTGATGGTTACGCCTCGTTTTCAAATTTCAAACTGCAACTGTCGTAACTAACTGATTTTACTGCTCTGTCACAAGGATAAATCTTCCAATTCCCGTCTGATCCTCTATTACGTCTTGTATATGGTCTTTTATCTCGTATTGGGTCCTTTTCTATTCCTGTTTATTTCTTATATTCTCGATCTTTATCTTCCCTGTTTATTTATGGACCTTTGTAATATTTAAATTATCTCTTCTTCGTTTTTACCTCAACTTTTAATTAATATTTCTCCTTCTTTCAATTTTCCAAAATCAACTAAAATCCTTTTTTGTTGTTTCTACGTAACCGCACCACCTTATCTACGTTTAAATTTTCCACCGCACACTAATTATAACTATTTTATCGGTATCTAAACAAAAAAGCGAAGTTTGGGCGCATTTTAGCGAATTAGATGTTTCAAAGAAAGTCAACGTGTGACCTTATTCACCATATGACAAAAAAAACGCTCATATCAGAAAATAATCAGGCAAATAGCGCCATCAGTAGAGTAGAGGGGGGCAGGTTCGGACAAACACAAATAAATTGTCGTTTGTCCGAATGTACCCCACGTGGCGGCAGTGGCAGACATGCCTGGGGTACTTTCGGACATTTAAATATGGGGAGTAAAATAACTAGAATAATGCTAAAACATCATGTTTTAATCGGATAGTGAATTAACGGTAACAATTCTTTACCCAAAAACATCAAATTAAACTGTCAATCTCTTAGAAGTGTTGTACAATGAAGGGCAACTTAAAGTCCCCACTAGTTGGATCGCTCTCATTCTCTTGCGCGTCACTTCAAATAATTAGGTATGTTTCGGACTGGGAGTGTTGTTTGGAAATATACACCGTGGCACCAAAAACTGTTGTATTCAATAGGGTGAATAATAATTAATCCGATAACAGTTGCATTTGATATTTTAAAATATATTATTTTATTAATGATATGTTAACATTTCGTAGTTAGTTAAATAAGAATATTGAATTATTTGTTTTAAATAAAATATTATATAAAAACTATTTACTTTTTTAATTATTGTTCGCAACATTCAATACCTGCATATTTAAAGTTTTTTTTCCATTACTAGAAATATTCATACAGGGCGGGCCAATAGTGATAATATTATTCCTATTCCATACAGATAGAGAATAATTTTTAGGCGCCTTAAGGGGGACATTTTTAAAATAGTATGAAGTATACGGGGTGATTCCGAAGGCCGCATCAAACATGGTTTTTAAACGCGCGCAATGACCCGATTTTTTATATTTCATATTTTAATCATGATAATAATGAAATAATGATGGAACAGTAAACAATCTTCATTTTGATNTAAGCATTATTATTGCAAAAATAGATGGATGTTGATAAAATTTATGGAAAAGGCGGTCAATCCAAAGATCAACATATGTGCCTAGGGCCAATTCGATTGACCGTGAATGAAATTGTTGCTCCAGGTATTTGTTAATTAACTTCGTTCGTTTTTTTTTGCAATTAATTGTTTAATTAAACGTTAATTTTAAGAAGTTAATATCGTAGATATAGGTTCTATTTGATCAAAAGAAACGTATCGAAAAAGAAAAATTTCAAAAAATTGTCATTAAGTTGCCTTTTATAACTAACAAAGTAGGATGTGAAAAACAGCGGTATAATCAAATTGACCACAGGGTTAAGCAAAGATCCCTCTGGAATTCGTTCTTTTTGCGTTAAATAGAGCTTATTTTTATGGTAATTTAAAAAAAAAGAAAAATCACCTACGCCTCTTTGTTCTCAAGATAGCTTTATTTTTTTATATAACTGTTAATTAACTATTGGACGTATCGGATCGGGATTTTAGAAACAATTAAAGAAAGGATAAAACTTATATTTTCAGAAAGTTTTACATTAATAGTTCATGTAACAAACGCGCTAGCAGCAGTAAAGTTAAAGTATGCGGGAGAAGGAGCGCCTGGTTCGTGCACGCACGTGAACGCCACCTTCTTCGCGCGCAAGATTTTTTAACCGAATTTGAAACGTTCAAGTTAAAATCAAGCACGCTAAGAGAACGATGTTCACGCGCATGCGTGGGCCTAGCGCTGCCACGTGCAGACTGTTCATTAATGTTATATTTTACTCTGCTAGCGCGTTTATTACTTACATGAACTATCAATGTAAAATTTCTGAAAATAAAAGTTTAACCATTTGTTTAATTATGGTCTCTAAAATCCCGGTCCGTATACGTCCAACAGTAAATTAACAATTAACGTTATAAGAAAAGCCGTGTCGTGGGAACAAAGAGACGTAGGTGATTTCATGTTACGAACTGAATCTCCCTGCTGCCAAAGAGCATCAATTATTCTAGCCTTTTCCTGATCGGTGCAATGCATGTCTATTTTTGTTAATATCAGCAACAATAAACAATTTACCCAACTTTATAAATTAAAAACCTTATTTTATGATGTCGAGTAGTTGTTTAGTTTAGTTATCTTGTTCTTGAGTATTTTATTAGTGATTATTTATTTATAAGCAATACTATACGCAATAAATAGTTAATAATATTAAAATAAAAATTATAGTAGACTTACATTTTAAAATATGTTTAGAAAATAAATACGCTTTCGTAAGTTTTTGAACAAAATTTATAAAATTCAGACCGATATATAATCTAAATTATTTCTGCTGGAATTCAAATAACTAAACCTGTATTTAACCAAAAAATGTAACTTCTCTTAATAACAAAAAGTTAGTTTACGTGTAACACTACTACATATTTAACAATCTCTTTATTACAATAATGAATCAGACATTAATGTATAATAATTAAAAGTATTAAATTAAAATCACGACAATGAACAGGTTACTATACTACTGGAAGTAGCATGCCATTGCGAAAAGTGTGGCTGAGAGACAGACAGTATCTCAGACACGCTGTCTCACTCTAGCACGCCGCGATTGGTTGGAGCATTCATTTCCAACCAATCGCGGCGTGCTAGAGTGAGACCGCTTGTACTGAGGTACTTTTTGTCTCTCTCGCACACTCAGCCACAATTTTCGCAATGGCATGCCTCCAGTAGTATCTGCTCGAAGGATTCGCCATATTCTTAGCGACTTTTCCTAGGGTGGAGGTAAGTATTTAAAAATTGCCATACGTAATTCATTCATAAATCATACTGATTGATTAGTATAGTATGTGATAGAGATATATGATAATTGAATTAAGATGTTGAGATATTTGGTCTACATACAGTAATCAACAATTAATTATTATTACAAGAAAAAAAATTAAGAAAATTATCTTTATCTTTTACGTTTATAGTGTATAATATTATTTATTAATTTTACATTTTCATTTGCAATTTATATATTTTATTCATTTTTGAAAACATTAGTTATTTTGTCTGAAATATTTTGTATATATGAAATATAAAAAACGGGTCATCCTATTTATAAATCATGTTTGATACATCTTTCCAAAACGCTCCGTATACTTCATAATATTTTTAAAATGTCCTCTTTAAGGCACCGCTCGATGCCCTAATAAAATATGTATTTTCTATCTATATGACATGGGAGTAATATAATCACTATTAGTCCACCCTGTATGTATTGATTTAAGACAACATTTATAAATGAATATCTCTAATACAGGAAAACACTAAATATGCAGGTATGTGGATGTAGTGAACAATGGTTAAAATAGTAAACGGTTTATAACATTTTATTTTTAAAAAAATCTTCAATATAATTATTTAACTAACCAAGAAATGTTACAATACATTACATATCATTAATAAAATAATATTTTAAAAAATATCAAATGCAACTGGTATCAGATTAATTATTTACCCTATCGAATATATCAGAGTTTTTGGTGCCACGGTGTAGTATATCTCCATACCGCACTCCCAGTCCGAAACATTCCGTAATTATTTGTGGTGGGGCGCGATAGAATGAGAGCGACCCAGCTAGTGGGGACTTTAAGTTGCCCTTCATTGTACTTATATATGGATTCGGACCAGAGAAGCCACACTTTTTCAATTCAACAACTAGAGAGGTACTAAAGTATGTATTTAAATAATCCAAAGTTATTTAAATCGGTATGAACCTACATATTGTTACGAAATTTTTTTATACTCATACTCGTACTATTTATTGACAAATTTATATACTAGACTGCATAGATAAGAACAAGTATAGGACTGTATATATTTATACATATGAGTAAATAAATAAGAGGATTTTAATCCGTTTTCTGTTGACAACAATAATCACTGAATCAAGAGAGTACTATCATCGTTCGCAATATTCGGGCCAAATGTATGTTTGGTTGCATATGGTTATTACCGGTTAGATCTCGAATCTGATTTCTGTCACAAACTATGCAACCATATATTCACTGTATTCCTGACATTTATTTGAAGCATGACGACTTGATTACAGAAAAAATTATCAAAAACTTGATGTTTAATAAAACTTTAATAGAGATTTCCTGCTAAATGATTGCACTTATCGGCATACATAACGTTTCCTGATATTGTTTCTCTTTTCAATGTTTAATTTTCTGTGAGGTTTAGCATGGGCAAGCGTTATGAACAAAACGAATTTTGAGTTCTAGATAAAGTGCCCTCTAGTGGCGTATAATGAAAGTTGATCTTGATCTGCTTAGTGAGTGTGCCAAATGTGAGTAGGTATTTAAAGCAAAAGGAAAAACAAGTAAAGGGCACCAGCGGGTTTGGCCAAAAATTAAAAAACGCCCTGTAACTCAAAAACGGTAACAGATAGAGAGAAGCGACTTGGGTCATTGTTATTTTCTCCACGGGGCGATACAAGTTCTTCATATCTATTTAATTTCACTCAATTTTTAACACGTAAATTCATATCGTTGACAATTTCTACCGACTCGCACATCTTTTACTAACGAAGTGATTTCAGGTCGATAAATGAAAAGATAGAAACAACACAATCTTGTTTATTTGTACTAAATCGTTTACAACTGCAATATTAACATCTTTTACTTCCTTAAGATAAAACTAGGTTGTTATTTATTAGGCGGCGGCGGCAGCGGCCATTATTATTAAACTATGTAATTGCCTAAATCAAGATACGTCTTTTCTAACAGTGTTCTGCTGTTTCGATTGTTATTATCGATTCTCTTCCTTTGCCGACACCAATCCATTTCACTAAAAAATATAAGTACCCCTAATTAAAATTTTTCAAAAAAAACACAATCATTACTAAACTGGAATAACTTAATACCAACATTTTTTGTTGGAGTATATGGAGACATTGGAATAAGAATAATTGAATATTAGGTATAACATGTATAAATATACTGACCGGGATGTAAACGCTAGTGTTAAAAGTAACTTACTTTTAACACGCGTGTCAAAAAATGACATTTTTAACATCAAAAATATCAAAAATGACAATTAAAAAGCCCACTTTTAACAGTTTTGTAGAAAAAATAGTGTATGATATACGTGTTAAAAGTGATTTTATTTTGTTCGTGAAGTTAATTTAATCATCTTCACTCACAAAATAAAATCTTATTTTTAACACGTATATCATAAATAGCTATTTATTTTTTAATTATTTCATGGGACCGCTATAAATAAAATTCTTCCACAAAAAAGTTCTCACATTTTACAAAAACAAAAACCCTTATTACCATACTAAAATAAATTATTGTTAAATAAATTGTTTAAACTAGTCGGCCATATTGGATCAGCCATTTTGAATTTTCATTTTCTCACATCATATTCTTTTTTAGCGACCTCAAAAACCCCTATATTACAAATATAAGTGGATAATTGTTAAATAAATTGTTTAAAATAGTCGGCCATATTGGATTAGCCATTTTGAATTTTCATTTTCTCACATCATATTCTTTTTTAGCAACCTCAAAAACCCCTATGTTACAAATATAAGTCGATAATTGTTAAATAAATTGTTTAAAATAGTCCGCCATATTGGATCAGCCATTTTGAATTTTCATTTTCCAACTTCATATTCTTGTTCAGCGACATCGAAAAACCCTATATTGTCGATTTAAAAGAATTGATTTAAAACTCATCGAATTATTTTAAATATTCTTAAAAAAACTATTTATTATTGTTTAAACAATTAAAAAACAATTAGCGTACAAAAATAAGTTTATAACTCTTTTCTAATACTTATCTCCAAGTAATTTCAAAAGGTTTTAGGAAAATCCATGCATGCTTCTCATAATTATTTCGAAATAACGCGCGTAATTTTAAGCTATCTTGACTCCACTACAAATGTTATCAGTAAATCTTTCATGAAAGTGAAGTTACCGGAAAAATCATATAAATATTTGAAACTTTTAACACTCTGCATCTCCGTAGGGAAGCGTCCTATCAAAAATTTTTATAGGGCAAAACTTTTCATCGGTAGAATACGCCATTAAAGTTTGGTAAAACTTATAATTAACACCCTGTATAACCCAAATATTTAGAAATACAAATTTTGATATTTTAGAATGGAAACAAGGTTTTTTGCTAAATCTGAAGAGGAAAAAAAATTAATAAATCCTTTCTGTCACAGGAAATAATTAAAAAAAAACCGGAATTGAATATTGTGATAAGATTTTTCACTTTGTATGTGAACTATTAGACCGATCGAAATAACTCAAGGGGCTTATAATAAACAAAAAAATAATAAAAAATTGCGTGAGCAGGGGCGGCGGAGGGTTGTTTTCGGGGGTTGAAACATTATGAAAAGTTGTATCATTGGGATTTCTGGCGAAAGTTGACGTTAAACAAAAAAGTATCCAATACAAAAGTAGTAGATCATGCAAAAATCTACAACTTTTGTAGAGGTCACTTTTTAACCTAACCTCAAAATTTCCGAGAAAAATGCGAAAAACAGGTTTTTCCTGATTTTTCGTTTTTTATTTCTCATTTCCGCAAAAATAATTTAATTCTGACGAAACTTTGTGAAAATATACCTTTCTGTGTCTTAAATAACCACAAATTATTTTAGATAAAAAAATCAAGAACTTTCTGAGATATTCATTTTTTCGGCCTGAAACACTTTTTTCAAAGAAAAAATCTACTTCGAAAAATCATCGTACAGAGTTCTGCTGGTTATCATTTTTATCCATTTTGACATATACTTTTTGGTGAAATAAAAAAACCTGCAATCACAGTTCAAAAACATGCTCAAAAATGCAAAATAAAAAAGTAAAAAATGACTTGCAACAATGAATTTTTCAGTAATTGTTGATAATTTGTTTAAATTTAAAAAAAAATCAAAAACTGATTACACCATTCAATTATACGGAAAAAATTAAAAAAAAACTCTCATTGTTTGACCCGAAACTATTTTTGTACAGTATTGCTATAAACATAAGTCGAATAGTGAATAAATAAAATAATTAATAATTTTTTCCTTAGGATCGATTAGTGTACTTATTTTTTTTTAAAGTTTGATGAATTCATAGATATACAGTGTCCAAGTTAAGGATGAGATAGCATTAGAATCTAGGAAACGGTAAGAGATACGGGGTGGCTCAGATTAAAAAAAGTTGTGTTTTTTTATACCCAACTTAGAAAGTTTTAAAATTCCAGGTACTTTCGAAGATATTCGGAAAAACACGAAATTTTGCAAAATTGTTTAATTTTTTCTAGCTTTATTTGAAAACGGATTTTAAAATAAATTACATATCTACAATGCCACTTTTTTCGCTCTATACAATGGCGTCAACATTTTTGCAATCCGACGTTTCGCCTTCGAGGGGCCATCATCGGGTTAATTTTTTTAAATACGTCACTGTTATTTTTATGACAAAATCTAGTCATTTTTAATTCTGAATTAGAGGATGTTAGAGGAAAATTTTTTTGGATATTTTGTGCTATATTGACACTCCAATATATATTTTAAAAGCGTTCAGAGCCGTACTCAGGAAAAATATTTAATGATAGCTAAAAACCTTTTTAAACGATTACAATAGTAATATCATCTAATTCAGAATTAAAAGTGACTTAGGTTTTGTCATAAACATAGCAGCGACATATTTAATAAAATTAATCTGATGATGGCCCCTGGAAGACGAAACGTCGAATTGCAAATATGTTGATGCCATTGGATAGAGCGAAAAAAATGGCATTGTAAATATGCAATTTATTTTAAAATTCGATTTCAAATAAAGCCCGAAAAAAAATAAAACAATTTTGCAAAATTTCGGGTTTCGGATTTCACGTCAACAGTAGACTTTGCAGTTAATACTTGGTACTGCTGAAATCTCAAATCATCCAGAGATAATTTATCATTATTTGTGCATTTGTAATTCGACTTAGATGTTTATAGCAATACTTTACAAAAATAAAGTTTTGGGTCAAACGATTACAGTTTTTTTTAAATTTTTTTCCGAAGAATTGAATGGTGTAATCAGTTTTTGAAAGTTTTTTAATTTAAACAAATTATCAACAATTACGGAAAAATTCATTGACAAGTAATTTTTTATTTATTTTTTTGGATTTTTGAGCATATTTTTGAAGTGAAATTGCAAATTTTTTTATTTTACCAAAAAGTATATGTCAAAATGAAAAAAATGATTACCGGCAGAACTCTTACGATGATTTTTCTAAGTAGATTTTTTTCTTTGAAAAAAAGTGTTTCAGGCCGAAAAAATGAATATCTGAAACTTCTAGATTTTTTTATCTAAAAAAATTTGTGGTTATTTAAGACGGAAAGGTTTCACTAAGTTTCGTTAAAATTAAATTATTTTTGCGGAAATGAGAAATAAAAAACGAAAAATCCGAAAAAAAACTGTTTTTCGCATTTTTCTCAGAAATTTTGAGGTTATGTTAAAAAGTGACCTCTACAAAAGTTGTAGATTTTTGCATGATCTACAACTTTTGTATTAGATACTTTTTGTTTGACGTCAACTTTCGCCAGAAATCCCAATGATACAAATTTTCACAACTTTTCAACCCTCCGCAGCCCCTGCTCACGTATTTAGTTTTTTTTTTCGTTTATTATAAGCCCCTTTACCATTTCCACATATAAAAGTTCAGGTAACAATTTTTTTTTTTCTTCAAGTGTAATTAATTAACAATTTGCCGCTAAAAAGTAATTACCTGGTACGTTCAGCAAGTCTTCTATTTTATTAACGTAACGTTTGGCATTGTCAGGTAAATCCTTAAACTGCCTTACATCCTCCGTACTCGTCTGCCAACCAGGCATCGTTAAATATTCAACCTTAAAAAAGGACAAGCACATAACATACGCGCACATATTACTGTGTAATAAACTTTAAATGTTAACTGCCAACAACTTATAAAAAATTAAAAACACATTACCTCGACCGCCGCCAAATCCGATGCAGTGGAGGGGAAATAATCCATTTTCTTTCCATTTAACTTATATCCGGTGGCCAGTTTAAGTTCAACTAAAGTGTCTAAGATATCTAATTTTGTCAAACATATGGCCGTGTAGCCATTGATCATATTAGTGTACTGCAGTAAAACGATGTCTAGCCAACCACAACGACGCTTCCTTTTCGTTGTAACCCCAAATTCAGCTCCTCTGGATTGCATTATTTCGCCAATACTCTGAAAATATGATTTTCAATGAGGCACATGACGTAAATAAGCAAATTTTACAGGTATAATAGGCTACTGATTATGTCATATGATATAGAATTACAACGTTGATGGGTTTTTATTGCATGAATCGTTCAAATGGTTATTCAGAAAGAAAAAACCGCGGAGTGCTATTAAATTAGAGGGTGGAAATTGGAGATAGGGGTGAAAATGTAACCCTTACGGTTTTTTGAGTATATCTCGAAAATGAAGCAAAATTTGAGGGTATTGCATAGGAAAAATTTTGTAGTGAGATTTTCTATCGAAATAGCTTATTTAAAAAATTTATTTACTGCAAAATATATTAAAAACAATTTAACAAAAAAATGCAAAAAATTTAATTTTTTGTTTTTTTTTTTACTTTTATGCAAATAACTTTTTTCTGAGCAGAGATAGGTATAGGCATTGCTACATAGAAAAAAAAGTATATCAAATTTCCTTCAAAATAAGAGGTTGTATAGTATTTTTGGATAAATATTGACTGATATATGGCCACTCAAACTTAGTAAATTTTTCGATTTTCTTCGCTTTTACCCTTATACGTTTTAATTTTCATTTTTCGCAAAAAGGAAGGAAATAAGTCGTTCAAGGATTTTCATCACATGATTTGTTCGAGGGGTCATTAAACCACGGGGTGCTATTAAATTAGAGGATTGAAATTGAAGATAGGGTTGAAAATGCACTTTTGCAGTTTTTTAAATATAGCACGAAAACAAAGCAAAATTTCAGTATAGTTCATGGGAAAAATTTTCTAGAGAATGACTTATTTAAAAAGTATAAAAGGAAAATTTTATGCAAAAAATTGTTAATAAACAATTTTAAAGAAAGCAAAAAATAAGATTTTTTGATTATTTTTACTTTTTTAATAAAATAATTTAGTAAAAACTTGAGAATTTAAGTACAATAATAGTATATTATTCAACGAGCGTATAATGATGGGTATTATTCACGAGGTGAAGTTTACGGCCACGAGCCGCAGGCGAGTGGCCTAAATCACCGAGTGAATAATACCCATTATACGGGAGTAGAATACTATACTTTATCCACGACTACTAAATATTTTTGTTGAAGTTTTTTTTGTTTTTAGTTCGTTTTTTAACACAATTTAACACAAAATATCAAAACACTGAGAAATCTATGCACACAAACAATAATGTTGACAGGTTTGAGTCAAATTTGTTTTGTTTTAAAAGCTACTTAGATTTATGAAATGTTTCGAAAAACATGGTATGTTAAGCAACAGATATACGACACGCACAAACGAAGTCGCTGATGGCTCAGTGTAGATGCTCCTTCCCTTCCAACCGCGGGTCCCGGGTTCGAATCTGGTCTAGGAAAATTCACTTTTTTAATTTTTTTTTTATATGTACAGCACTGAATTGAAAATATTTAGTGGTTTACACGATAAAATTTTAAAAACGGATTGTTTGTAGCAGAACAATATAATATTATAGCTAAATTAAGGAAGCATCTGACAGTAGTGATTAATGACTCATTAATCACTGCCGTGATTAATGGGTATTATTAAGGTCGAGCAAACAGACGTATAATGGGTACATTATACAATAGTCGTGGATAAAA
>NW_019416733.1:110376-148664 GCF_000390285.2 Anoplophora glabripennis
CAGGGGTCGGCAAGTAATTTTAGGTGGGGTCCGGATACTTTTAAAAATTTTTAACGAGGTCCAGAAAAAAAATTCATATTTCTTACAAATTTTCATTTGAACTCAAATTTAATCTGCTTACTAACCATTAAGAACTCAAAACACACATAATTGTAAAATACTAGAAGAAATGATAAGGTTGGCACTTAAATGTAAAAAAACATTTTTTAAATCATTTATTTGAGTAATTTATATTTTCAAAAAAATTTTGGCGGTCCAGTATTTTACCTTCCGCGGTCCGGACCTGGACCGCGGTCCGCTAGTTGCCGACCCTTGGGTTAAAAGATACGGGGTGTTGAATTTTATTTTTGTTTGGGTTTTTTTTTTGAATTTCTTTAGCCAGAGACGCAAGAAATGGATAAAATGTGGTATGATTTATGAAAAATGAAGTTTATGCTGTAGAAATACATAACGAAGAACAATTATGGATAAGAATTATGGAATCGGCAGATAGATTTCATAATAACCTAGGAATATTTCAAAGATGCCGTCAATCATTAAGAAGAAGAATGGAAAAATGTATTGAAGTACAAGGGCAACAATTTGAACATCTTCTAAAAACTTAATGTTTTGTTTTAATTAATCATATTTTTCATCATACCATTAAAATTTAATTGTTGAAGTATTTATCATTGTTTTTGCAAATAAAAAAAATTAAAATTCAACACCCCGTATCCTTTAACCGAAGGCCTTGCGGACCCATGTTCATAGGAACTTTTTTTCTTGTTTTAGTGTCCCCTATTCTATGACACTATGCAATGTACTTTTTTCTATGTCACCCTGTATATGTACAGCTACTTCCCACCTCAAAAATCAAAATTTGGATTTTTTTTTCCTATGAACTATACCTACCGAAATTTTGCTTCGTATTCCTGCTATATATAAAAAAATTCTTCAATTTCAACCCTATAAAAAAGCCATTCCGCGGTTTTTTCATTTTTAATGACCCTTCGAACAAGTCATGTGATGAAAATCCTTCAACGAGTACTTCCTTTCTTGCAAAAAATAAGAATTAAAACGTATAAGGATAAATGCGACGAAAATTGAAAAATTGGCTAAGTTTGAGCGGCCATATATCAGTCAATTTTCCAACCAAAAATACTCTATAACCTCGTTTTGAAGGAAATTTTATCTACTTTTTTTCTATGAAGCAATGCCTATATCTATATTTACTAAAAGAAAAACTAGAGGCAAAAAAGTAAAAAAAAAATCAGAAAATCCAATATTTTGCTTTTTTTCAAATTGTTTATTAACGATTATTTTGCATAAAATTTTCCTTTTAAATTTTTTAAATAAGCTATTTTGATGGAAAATTCAATTCTCTAAATAATTTTTCCTATGAACTATACCGAAATTTTGCTTCGTTTTCAATTAAAAAACTGAAAGGGGTGCATTTTCACCCTTATCTCCAATTTCCACCTTCTAATTTAATAGCACTCCACGGTTTTTTCATTCTAAATAACTATTTGAACGATTCATGCAATAAAAACCCATCAACGTTGTAGTTCTATACCATATGACATAATCAATAGCCTATAAGTATGTATTCCCCAGAACGCTAATCTGAAATGTTATGTTTTAAAATAATTACTATTGCTGCTTTCTAAAATGTACATGATAAAAAATTAAATAAAAACATTCGCTGATCTGATTTGAAATATTGGTTAAAATCATTTCAAGTCGATGTTTGGAAATATATTCCAGTTTAATATCTTTTTAAAGCACTATGTTTAGTTTATGAATCTCAGTGACAACGACTTCTAACATCTACGTAGTTTAGGTGAACTATAATATCAATCCACCTGTCGTGACATAATTTAGAAAAAATGTGTGCTCCCTTCACAGCCAAAATTAACCCCGTTTCAATATTTCAGTGAGAAATTATTCCAGGCGAAAACTTTTCCTTGCCTCACACAAATGTGAATGACCCACGATTGGTTTCACAAACAGACCGTATATATCTTGTATGGTGTCGTAATAATGTCATGAACTATTAAAATAATGGTTATTTATTGACGATAAAAAGGTTTTATTTTAAATCTAATCAGAAGAGGAAATATCTCCTATGCTTTTATATATTTCAGATCAATATCTTTAAAATTCTTAAATTGTAAATGATATATATGAAGTTTAATAAGCACTTATTTTGAACCAAGGCAAGTCTTGCTAAAAATTTTTTGACTTACATCATGAAGTTCAGTGGGAAATGGCCCGTCGCCGACTCTAGTTGTATACGCTTTGACGACTCCAATTACTTCACCAATTCTATGTGGTGAAATGCCAAGCCCGGTACATACACCACCCACGCTGCAGTTGGAAGACGTCACATATGGGTATGTACCTAGAAACGATTAGTCGTTTTAGGAAGGCATCAGTTTTAAAGTGTTATGCCTACGAGCAGACTGGGGTTACAACAGACAACAATACAAGTTTGATAATTTATTTCTCTGTGAAATGTACAGTAACCTACTTTTTTTCTTTCTCTCATCTATTAATTAATGACTCAAGTAAATGTCTATATTTTTTCAGTCTTACTATTTGCATTTTTTCACCCGTAATTCGATTATAAGGGTATGCATCATAGCATTACTCATAAGAACCTATGTTAAACATTAAAATTTTTGGCATTAATTAAAAACAAAAACAAATCGATAAATAATTCACAGAATTTGGTTTTGCATTGCAAAAATAATATATCTCAATAATACGAAGCACTCTGTCGTAGCACTCGATCCTCCTTAAATTGCAAATAAAAGAGACACGAGAGGCTAGACGAAAAGTGAAAGTATATACTGACATCAAAAGAATGAAGAATATTAAAAATATACTCACCGAAATCTATATCTAACATAGCAGCATTAGCTCCTTCCACAAGTACTTTTCTCCCTTCCTTAATAGCTTTGTCAAGAAAGGAAACTGTATCGCGAACGTACGGTTTAATTTTCTCTGCATATCCCTTATACCTTATCAGCTCCTTTTCAACATCAACTCTTAACGTTGGAAACATTCTCTGGTACATATTAGCCAAATCTTGAAACCTAGAAAGATTTTTGACATCTTCTTATTATCAGTGGAAGCTGGCAAAAATTAAAGTGGCGATATTTTGATAATGAGGCATGGGATTCACACCATTCTTTTAGGAAAACTTTCATATTGAAAAAATTGAAATGAAATTTGAAATAAAAAAATTAAAATGGAGTTCTCTATGGTGCGATCTCAAACCGGGTTGTATATGTATGTGCAAAATACATTTTTTCATAACCAATGGACATAATACTATCCTCAATATCCTCAAACCATAAACACGTGCAGAAAAGTTAATAAAACATGTATTTACTTTAACTCTCATATTTTCGCTTTATTTTGTTTCCTCCATTCACACTTCCATTTTTTTCCTCTCAAAAGACAAAAGAAGCGTCGGTGTAAGGTAAAAGTATGTGCAGTTATTAATAAAAATTTAATTTTGACACCCTGTATATTACAAAGGGGTTCTAAAATGAATATTCCTTTTCTTTCACTTTTTGTCAGATTAAAATATACCAGTAATAATGTATATGGGGCATTCCACGCCAAATTGACCACTTTTAACCCTAATCCCTTTTGATTTGGCTCAAACTTTTTTATTGTTTTCTACCCCATTGAAAACCTGAGAATTTTTTCAATTTTTTTCACCCAACTCAAAAAAAGATGAATTTTTGAAAAAATAGCCGTTTTTTAATTTCTGTTTTTAAATGTACTCTTTGAAAAAAAAAATATATCAAAATTATTTGGACCTATCTTTTTTTTTTCAATTTTCGAAAAAAAAAAACGAAAATTTCAAGATTTACCATTTTTGAAATTTTTTTTTTCTTATAAAAAAACTGACATTTTTTATAAATCCTCAAATTTTTTTCAATGGTGTTTTTTCGTCTTCTATTTTTTTTATTGATTGAAAATTTTTTTTTTGAAATTTAGCTTATTCTCAACGCCATTTTGAAAAATTTTTAAAATGTATATAGAATCCCAAAATCGAAAAAAAATATATGAAAGAAATAATCGAAAGTGGTAAACATGAAAAAAATTTTGATTTTTTTTTTTAAAGTAAAGAAAAAATAGATAGTTTTGAATAATTTTTTTGTATTTTTTTTTTCGAAAATTACATCCAAAAACAAAGAATGAAAAAAAAGTTATCATAAATCTTTTTGAAACCATCCTCTTTTGACTTTTTGAAATTGTCATTAATCGCTGCATGGCATAAATTTTTTCATTTTCAAAAATTTTCAAGTGGTTGAAATAAGCTAAATTTGAAAAAAAAAATTTTCAATCAATAAAAAATATAGGAAACAAAAAAATACCACTGAAAAAATTTGAGGATTTATAAAAAATGTCAGTTTTTTATAAGAAAAAATAAAATTTTCAAAAATGGGAACCGAGAAACTCGTTTTTTTTTTAAAAATTGAAAAAAAAACAGTGATGATAGGTCCAGATAATTTTGATCTAAATTTTTTTTCAAAAAGTACATTTAAAAATAAAAATTTTGAAAAATAAAAACGTCCCGATAACTCAATTTTTGAAAAAGTTATGGTTATTTTAAAAAAAGCTATTTTTTTCAAAAATTCTTAAGTTTTGTTGAGTTGGGTGAAAAAATTCAGAGGTTTTCAATGGGGTAGAAAATAATAAAAAAGTTTCAGCCAAATCGAAAGGGGTCAGGTTTAAAAGTGGTCGATCTGGCGTAGAATGCCCCCATATGTCAACTATTTCTGTTTGAGCACTATTATAGATAATATTACTATTCAGCTTCTTATTTTCGTATGTTTTACCACTGATATTCAAATACTTTTTGCTTTTATTTCAATTTAACGACTACACAAAAATTAGTACCAGCTTTTCAACAACAGACAACAATACAATTTACAGTTAAAATTTGCTTAGAATTATTTTAGAACAAACACCCCAAACCCAATTCTTTAATGATTGACTTTGCATCGTAATAAAATTATAATTTCCAAAAATACGATCAAAAACTTACCATCGCACATAATAAGCCTAAAAGCATTCATTTTCACAGCTGATTAGTTTTTCTGAATACTCTATATCTACAACCTAAGTTAAGACATGGCACCATGCGGCCTCTTGCTATATTTCAAAGCACTAGTAAAGTAATTTCCTAAGAATAAAAAAAAACTTTTCATCCACCATAATAAGCTCTAGATCTTTAGACGATATGGTACATCTTTAACTTGTTTTGAACAGAGGAAGAATTCAACTGAATCTAAAAATATGCATTTAATGAACCGTCATGAAACTTATGATTTCTATATTAATAGCGACGAAGTACTGAAGATTTTACTTAAAATTTCTTTAGTACTTTTATTGCACTGTTATAAATTTGCCTTTAAATTATTTTAGTCTTTTTTATTACAACTAATTAGTACATAATCCAGTAATCTTGTACTAATAAATACAGAGCATTTTTTAAATATGTGGGTTCCTCCGAAAAGATAATGGATGCCACGAAAATAAACAATAAACATTAAGCAACCTGTGATCTAGAGTGGCATGTATTGCAGAAAATTATTCGAGAATTATTATATACGAAACTTAGGCCAACAATGTGTTGTCCCACTTAATCAATTCATCAACTTTTTACAATGCAGTAGTTACGTCAAGTCCAGTGTGGTTATTTGCACAGTGCAGGCAATGAACCCAACGTGTCCAACGATTTTCAGGGAATATGTGGTGCGAGGTTATCGAGTTATAACTTATTTAGTGCAAGTGTTACCTCCTCTCTTACATGGTGCTGCATGTTTAGAGTTTGTTAACAAATACCGTGCCTAATTTATTAGATGCCGTTCCATTACATATTCGTACAAGCATGGTTTTCATACACGACAGTGCTCCTCTGCATGTTTCTCGAACTGTTTGTGACATTTTACACACTCGTTTTCCACATACACTAATGCAAACAATTAAAGGGTCAAAAGAATTATTTCCGAAATTTTTCCGTGATTTTTGACAGACTGTATTTAGGTGAAAGATGGTCGTATCGGGAATTAAAAAAAATAGTATTTTGCAGCTTTAAGATTCTAGTTTTTAGATCTTTCGGTCGAAATTTTTTAGGAGCTACGGTTACCATGCAATTCTAGGAAATATCGCAACAAAAAAATTTTTTTTTCAGTTGTCATTGCATGGACCAGATAGCTTGTTTATTCAGCTTCAATTTAATTTTTTTTAAATTTCGATACAGCCATTTTTCATCGAAATATCAGACTTTTAATGGAAAAGGATCCTTTTGTCTTCAATCATCGATATCTCGGCGACGAATGGTCGCACAGAAAATTGAAGGGCAGTTTCGAAAACTGGAATAAACTTCCTATAACATGTTGCCGCAATTTTTCGGAAAACATTTTTTTTTCATCTTTTACACGAATTTTAAAAAACAGGAAAAAAGGGTAATTTATGGTATTTAAGAAAATTTTTACAGTTCTATATACCCAGAAGAACCCTGTGAAGTTTCATCTCGATCTAGCGAACCGTTTCTTTGTTTCAAACAGTCAAACCTTGTAAAAAACTAAAGGGTCACGTTTTTTGAGCTTAAACACTATAATCATGATTAAAATGGAAAAAAAAAATTTTTTTTAGGTTTTCTCACATTTTTACAGCAAATAACGTTTAAATTGGTGAAAACAAAAAAATTTCGAAATTCGAAACAATTTTTGAAATTTTCTGGTTTTTGTTTTTTTTTAAAACCTTCCAGACATTGAAGAAAACAAAATCCAATTGTTTGCAGCACGATTCGACTTTTTCGTCCTATGCTTCTATTCATCAACTTTTAATTAAATTAAAATTAAAGTTGATGACCCAAACCAGATTTCGACTCCGATTCATACCATTTTTTGAGACAAATTTCTAATTAATTTTTGTGCATCTGTAATCACTTAAAAAACAGTTTTTTTCAAAACTACCCATTTTCTTCTCCGAAAAAAATTCTTTTTTTTTCGTCAATTTAAAGGTTTATTTGCGGTAAAAATGTGAGAAAATCTCAAAAAAATGTTCTCACATTTTTTACGCAAATAACATTTAAACTGGTGAAAAAATAAAAACGACAAATTTTCGAAAAAATTTTTGAAATTGTCCGAAGTTTTTGTTTTTTTTTTTTGAAAAACCTTCCAGACATTAAAGAAAACAAAATCCAATTGTTTCCAGCACAATTCGACTTTTTTGTCCTATGCTTCTGTTAATCAACTTTTAATTAAATTAAAATTAAAGTTCATACCGTTTTTTTTGAGACTTTGTAATTAATTTTTGTGCAGTCTGTAATCACTTAAAAAAGAGTTTTTTCAAAACTACCCTTTTTCTTTGAAAACAATTTTTTTTTTTTCATCAATTTACACTTTATTTGCGGTAAAAATGTGAGAAAACCTCAAAAAATTTTTTTTTCCATTTTAATCACGATTATGAAGTGTTTAAGCTCAAAAAGCGTAATCCTTTCATTTTTTTTGAAAAGTTTGACTGTTTGAAACAAAGAAACGGTTCGCTAGATCAAGATGAAACTTCACAGGATTCTTCTGGGTATATAGAACTGTAAAAGTCATGCTTAACATTGGTCATTTCGTGAATATTTCTAATTTAGTCATCAATTTTCTAAAAAACCATAAATTACCTTTTTTTCCTGTTTTTTAAAATTCGTGTAAATGAAAAAAAAAATTTTCCGAAAAGTTGCGGCAACATGTTATAGGAAGTTTATTCCAGTTTTCGAAACTGCCCTTCAATTTTGTGTACGACCATTCGTCGCCAAGATATCGATGATTGAAGACAAAAGGATCCTTTTCCGAAAAGGAAAAGGAGAAAAATTTGTTTTTTCGTTCCTAACACGGGTACTTATTGATCGACCCTCGTAAGACTAAATTTCCAATTGGACAAACAAAAATGCTGAACATTTCAGGACACTTGTTACTAATATGTCATCCATATAAAAAAATATATGCATTAGTGTTAAGCGAATTAAAATGTAACTGCTATAAAAAAAGCTGCTGTACATATTAAGCTATAATACATATTAAGCAAAGTAGGCAGAAGAATATTCAATATGTAATTGAAAATTAATTTATGTTACTTTTTTTGAAACTGAGAAAAACTTCCTAAAAGATCTCCCACACGAATTCCATTTCTGGTCGCTTTTGAAGAATAGGTCGGACCGATGCCTTTTTTAGTGGTGCCTAGTCCTTGGCCTTTCTGGTTATTTTCTTGTTCTTGTAACCCATCGACCTGTTGATGAAAATCAAAAACAAGATGAGCCCTGTCAGAAATAATCAAACGGTCACCCCAGTTCTCTAATCCTTTTTTTTCATTTTTTTCTATTTCATCGAACATACCGGGTAAATGAATAACGACTCCATTTCCTGCAAAAAATATACAAATTATATATCATTCCTTTATTTTCAAAATAATAATTAATTTTGAAAACTAGGCGAATCCCTACTGAGTATGTGTACATGTAGTACATATACAGAGTGAGGTAAACATTTCTGGAAGATTTCTATGTAACTCAACGAAACAATTAAAAATATGATTAAAACAGATAAGTTTATGCAATCTTACCTATGATAGATTTGCATTTAGGATGTATGATTCCACTAGGCAATAAATGGAAATCAAATTCAACTCCATCAATAACAACGGTGTGACCGGCATTGTTCCCACCCTGCAAAATAATGAATTGTTGCAGATTTAATTAAAATTCACCAATTTTAATTTAATCCATTAATAGATAATTATCAAAATTGGGTACACGTCAAAAGTTTTATTGAGATGAAATACAACACAGAAGTTCAATATTAATGTTATATTACATTAATATGAGGAGCCTTCTTAAAAACTTTTTAAAAAATATTGTCTATTCCAAGTATTTTATAGAGAGGAAGAGTAATATTCAAAATTTAAATAATCACCCTGTAACTATAGCCAGAACTTTGAGATAAATGTGTATGGATATATGGCATTACTTTATTTGGACACATATTTCTTTAGGAGATTTTTACAAAAATACCTTCGGTACAAATATTAATTTAACTTATTTCATAGAACAAAATTAATAAATATAATTAGAATCAATTACATGTCAATATTACACGATAGATTTAAAAACAACGAAAAGTGTTCAGTTGCAAATTGAATGCATATTGAACTGACCCTTGCACTACGTCTTATCTCTGTCTATAAACTGGTGGACTGACTCAGTCATTGTTCCCGATTCTTCTAGGGGTTGTTTAATTCTAATGCACTCAGCATTTTGTAAAGAATATTTAAACCCGGGAAACTTGGTGAATCGGGATCAGTTTGGGGCCAGTCTGGAGCCACTTTGAGAGTCAGTCGATGGCCAGGAGCCAAATTACCATTTTGTCCTCCACATTAAAGTAACCCCTCTGAGGTGTAAGTATGTATTTTGTTTAATAAAATGTTAAAATGAACTGATTTGCCCCTTTATATTTATATTATTTGCCCTCTTAGTAGCCAAGCGAGTAGACCGAGAAGATAATATACAGTAAGACCCCGCTTAACGCTGTTTCATTTAGCACTGTTTCACTTTAGCGCTCTTTTATTTCAACTCGGGGATTCCCCAAAATTGCTCGCAGCGCTACGGGGATTCCCCGAAATTGTGCGCTGCGCTAGGTTTCCAAATACGTACATAACCTATCCGAAACAGTGTATAGAAACTTTCGATGGCGTTTGTAAAAAGGAGTTTGACCACTATAACTGAAATTATGGACCAATTTGTTGAAAATGATCCAAATTTTGACAGGAGTTCAAAAGCTAGACGGGGTGATATAAATGCTTTATCCACTTATCAACAACTTCTAACAGAACGCAAAAGGAAAACGCAAACTACATTAGATGCCTTCTTGACAAAAAGGCAGAAAATTGGAAACAGAATAGACTGAATGATCTGACTGACTTAGAATTTTATTTGTTTTTATAAGTAATATTCGTTTATATTGTTTTTATTTTTGTAAGAAATAAATGTTTGGTTTTATTTTTATTAAAAAAAACATAATTATTAAATTTAATACCTAACCAATTTTGTATCCATCTTCCCCTAACCCCATTATTTACATGTTAAGATAGCTTCGTTTAGCGCTGTTTCGCATTACGCTCTACTTTGATGGAACGTATCCTACGCGTTAAGCGGTGTCTTACTGGATTTTTCTCACTAGTTATTTCTAGTATTTTAAAGGTCAACGTAGCTTCTATAGTAAGCGTGACAATATTATTTGTGTAACATGAAAGCAATCTTGGTTTAAAAGTTGAGTCATAACTGACATTCCTGGAATTTTTTATAAATTAGAACTATATCTAACAGTTGTCGATTTATATAAAATTCATTTGTAACTAATGTTAATAATTCATAAAAAAAGCACAATTGCTAGATCTAGAAAGAATATGGATTATGTAGCCTATATATGCCAATATGCAAGATGGTATGATATATAAAAAATGGCCGATTTACTAAGGTCAGCAAATTTTCAGCCGATGTGAGGTAAATGAATAATTCATTTGTTGACCCTTTGAGACTTAACAACGGCGACTTTTAAAAGTACTATTTATATATTATATATTTATATTTATGATGGCCTAAACTAGATCTACAAGTATACTATAATTATAACGGCACAAAAAATGAGTGACAACGGTTTTGTACCTTCTAGATTGGATGTGAATGTTAAATAACCAGTTATATTCAGCATCTAGATTTTTTTTCTAGGTTTGTAGCTAGAACTTTCCATACAAAAGCATCATGACGAAGTTCAGTTTCATAACGGTAACTGGTTATTTAATAGTTATTTTATATTATTTCGAGAAATTCATTCAAGAATCTTATTGGAAAAAATTTTTTAGTAAAAATGTTTTTTGAGAAATTTCAACATTTAGGATAAATAAATTTGATATCTAATGTTATCCCTAATATCGATGTACGTAATTATTTTACAATCGAGTCCGATATGCTCCGACTAGTCTGAATAATTACTCAATTGGAACTTTCAACATTGTAAAGGAATGATTGGTTAACTGTTAGGCAATTATTGAAACCAATTATTATAAAAGAACCGGCAAATTGTAAATTACCGTTTTCTCTTTAACAAAAAAATACAGGATGTAAAACTCTTTAACGTCCCAAAAAAAATATATATATTTATATGTGTGGTATTCACATTAATTTATATTAATCTTACCCCCCTTGGTGCTTATTCCAAATATACATTTCATGACATTTGGGTATTTGCATCAATACAGCTGATTTTAATGTTCATATGAGAATAAAATTTTGTACATGTAATCTTTCTCGACTTGGGTTACTCCTACTTTCTACAGTGGAATAGCCAACAATATCATACTTTGTCCCGAGTTTCATATTTTAAACTCTCAGCGTTGATTTTATCGACAACTTTAAAGACAATTGAAACACTGTCCAAAAGACCCCATGCTGTATATAGACATTGATTGATGTGGGATTTCCGTTTATCATAATAGTAATGAAATCAAATAGAAATTTATATATTAAAGTAAGTACATACCTGACATCGGCAAACGACATCAGCGTCAACTGCTAACATATCTACAACTTTTCCTTTGCCTTCATCGCCCCATTGTGCCCCTAAAATCACCGTCACCTTTGACTCAGTATTCGCACGGATTCTTTTCCTAGGTGATTCCATAATCGAATCCATTCCATTTACTGCAGTTACAGTATTATTAATCATTTATTTAAACAATTAAGCATATAACTCAATTATTACCCAATTTATGACATATGACAATTACGTTATGGTCCACAGATCACGGGGAGTGGGAAACAGTGATGCCAGCCACATAGGTAGAATTATTTAAAAGATTGAAAATAACTAGATGTTGAGCTGAATTCCCTTGGTACGTTTAGTGTTGNATTTTTGTGGCGCTATCGTGTATTCCTAAGTTTGATAAGTTTGAGCTAATGTATGCAAACAAAGATGGTACATAACAAACAATGTTTTAATTGTCAGTGTTGCGAGAAACAACTACTCCGAGGGCTATACGCCCCTACCGGCATTGAATTATACTCGCAACAATTAGATGCAACAGCTAGGGTCGTTCATCAGTTTAACCCACCAGGCACAGACTTATTAGTTCTCATCAGTGTGTCATAGGTGAGACAACCGACGAACGAACCAGCTGTTTTGCGTCGTATCGTCATGACAAGGAGGCCATTTCTGCTCCCGCGTACACCACATAGCAGACAGCAATAATTCATCCTTTAGATTGAAAATAACTAGATGTTGAGCTGAATTCCCTTGGTACGTTTTATAAATGTGTTTTATATGTATTTGAAGAAGAGGGGCGAAATTGTGAAATTTTGACTGTCTTAAACAAAAGATGAGTGTGTCCTGAAGAAAAAACAAAATTACACTTGCACCATAGACAAAACTTGCACACTTTAGAGCATATACTACTGGGGGGCAGCGTCTCAGTGGCCGATAGTGTAGCAGAGGTTTAGAGAGAAAGAGGTACAGGAGGATATTTGCTATCTCTCTCTAGCAACATGCAATCGCGTGCTGCTAGAGAGAGATAGCAAATACACTCCTATACCTCTCTCTCTCTCTCTAAACATCTGCTACACTTTCGGCCACTGGCACGCTGCTTCCAGTAGTATATGCTCTAGGGTCGCATGAATAAAGAAATAGATAGGCGTATTCGCTGAATTTCACACGACCCGTGTCATGCTACACATACCATGGAACGGCTGTCGTATGGAATGATTCTTTTTCGAGTCAATACTCAATAGCACAAGTGAAGTGTTCTACTGTTCTTCTTTTTTATACACCAACCTTAAACAATTGGAATACCTCCGAGACAAGTTCGTAAAGGTAAGGGGACCCGGGGCAGGGGAAAAACAGAAACCCTAAAATATTCCAGCTTATTGGAACGCAAAAAGTTTCCAAAGTCAATTGGAAAGCAACTATTGAGGAAAATATCCTGTTAAACCTATGACTATTACATCTAGATGAGTATATATAAAAACACGTGGCACCAACATTGACAGAACGGAAAACTAACCAAAAACCATGATAAAAAATAATTGAACGTGTTCAAACTTATAAATTAAAAATCGTGACCAACTTTAAGATACCACACTCCCATACCCTTTACCCTTGCCTTATACCATGAAATGATTTACATTCCACAGAAAATAACATTAGGATTTTTAAGATAAACACTGAATAAATTTATATGTTTAATAAAACAAAACAGTGGAATAAGTTTTCACAGAGAGTCTTTATGCTGTTTTAAATCAATGCCGTATTTCTATCTTTAAATATTGGAAATATATAATTTTTTAATGCTCGTTTTGTAACTGAAATCTTTGTAATCTACGTCTCCTCACTTCCTCTTCTGGAGTAACTTCGTTTGTGTCCACGCTCGGTTCAGATGAAGTACATGGCTTAGATGAGGGATCTACCGTTGAACTTTTAGAATCGCCGTCGCTTGTAGTTGCGACTGAGGAATTTTTCGTCTCTTTTGGGGATTCATATAAAGAAGCAGGCAGATCAGTTGAAACAGTTTTGGAATTGTGATTACTGGCGCTTGTCGCATTATTCGTTTGAGGCTGATTAGTTTCGGGTGCTTGAGGCGGAACACCTTGAGGCACACGTGCAGAAAGTGTAGCCGTTGTATTATACTGTTGCATCATTATCACTGCCGCATCAAGCAATACCTGTAGAAATAGTGAATTAATAATCAATTCTGAAATGTGATAGATATTGTTTATAACAGGTGCAACTTTAAGCAGGGAGTCAGTTTTTTAGGAATAGTGCGTGTTGTCCAAAATTCTAACAGGAAATTATTAATTTTTAAATCAAATAAACAGTCGAATTATAATTTATTTTTTAAACTGAACATAGACTATCTTGTCTACTCCGTCACTGGGCAGCTCCCAAACTTGGTTGCATGTGTGAGCTTATCACTGTTGCCTGTTATTATTATTACATATTATTATTTACTGGTGTTTAAATACATAATAAAATGCTTACACAAGCCATAAAAGTAATGTTACAAACACATGTATAAAGGTAAAAACAAGATAAAAGTACATGTGATTGTACTTTTATCTTGTCCCCAAGAATTTAACTCTTGCTAAAGAATCGAACGCTTCACATGAACGGTACAAAGACAAAAATGTAGTGATCGAGTGTTTAAAGTAAATTTATTTGTATTAAACCAATTTTTAAAAGTACTTTTGTTGGCAATTGTTTTGGAAAAAAGATTGAACGTTCCAGTCACTACAATTAACTATGGTGGTGTCATCAGCAAATAAAATGACATCACTAATCACTATTTGGTTCACAAGTAGGTAAATCATTTACGTACATTAAGAAAAGTAAATACCTAAAACGGATCCTTGAGGCACCCCAACAGACTGTATAAAACTAATGGAGTATCAGAGAGAGACTACAACGAAAACAAATGTAAAGATTTGCTTATTGTAGCTTTGCAACATGTTATTTGAAAGTCACTATATTTTTTTGTTAATTGGAAAAATTCAAGTGTTGTAGAAGCATTTATATTTTTTACACGATTTATTAAATATTAACAAAATTTGTATGTGGACAGGCATTAACTATAAATAAAACAAAAAAATAAATATTTTTCCCGTTTTAAAAATGTACATAATAAAACATAAATAAAAATACTGATCTATGGATTTGAAACAATTTTTAAAATCACTTAAAATTTTTAAGTAAAAAGTATTTACTATTTTTTTAAAACACTGTTTAGTTTGTGACATGATAACAAGGCCTTAAGTGGGCAGAAAACAAACAAATGGCTAAATATGTCATTGTTTCGTTTTATTACATTCTACTTTTCAGTTTGTCATTTCACGAGGTGTTTTGTAGATAGAATTTTGCAGCTTTCTGCATGAAGTATTCATTTTTATGGGAATCGAAGTATTTGCATAGTAGAGTGTAGTGTTTAATTANTAGTAACGCTGTGGCCACTGTCATTCGTATCCGAATAATCGAATGATTCTATATAACCACTAGAGATATCTCGAGAGATTTTCATAATCGATATAATCGATAATTTTCATTCGAGTAGTCCCATCACTAATGATCACTGATCAGTGATCAGTAAAACGTTCTTTGATTCGTTGTCGTGACAAGCTATTTCCAAATAGCCCATGAAATTAACTTTGATCCTGAACAGAGGCAAAGGTAGCGTTCGTTTCTCTACCATTCTTTTATTTCGTGACTATCATACGTCAGTGATTGTCTGTTATCGTTCCGTGATTTCAGATTTCAAATTTTAACGTTTGTTTTCATTTTGTTTTGTAAGAAAACGCTAAGTTAGATATTCTGGTGATGAGTAAGCAGTAAGTTAAAAAAAAAAAATTCAGGAAATTAATTGTTAAAACAAAGTTATTAAAGTTCAGAAAGAATGAATTCGAGTGATAGTGACTGTGATGATGGAAATCACACATCTAAAAAAATATATGAAACAAAACCAAAACTATTTTGTAACAAATGGCTACAAGACAAAAATTTTTCAGGTTGGTTGAAACCCACCCCAGACAAAACGAAATTTAAATGTGAATGTTGTAACAAAATAATGTCATGCGGTAGAACTCAATTAAAAAGACATGCCGAATCCCAGTGTCATCTAAAAAATGTTACAAAAATTAAGCAGAACAAAAAATTAAATGATTTTACTGTTAATGAGACTGCACGTAAAAAGGCAATAGAACATAGGAACAATGTTCTTTGTTTGGAATTAGCAATTACAACTTTTTTTGCAGAACAAAATATTGCGTTGCAAAATGTAGACCACTTAGTGGAGTTGATAGAGCGCAATGTAACTGACTCCAAAATTGTAACAGACCTAGAATTAAAAAGAACGAAATGGACTGGGTTAATTACTAATGTTGTAGCAAAAGTGGAAATTAATGATTTAATTAAAATATTGCAAAAGGTAAGCTGAACTTTAAAAATACCTAAGTCAATTAAAAGTTATCTTATATTTGTTTCTTTTAGCAAACATTTTCAATTCTTTGTGATGAGTCAACAGATATCAGTACCAGCAAACAGTTGTGTATTGTTCGTTACATAAATGAATCAAGAAAAATCGTTACACAGTTATTAGAAATTTGCCATATAAATGCAAGAAATGGTTCTGCAAAAAATATATATAACACTTTTAAAAGATGTCTACAAGACAAAGAAATTCCATTGAAAAATATTGTAGGAATGGCATCAGATGCTGCAAATGTCATGGTCGGTGAAATGAATTCTTTTTATTCTCACTTACGAGATGATGTTCCCAATGTCTTACTTTTAAAGTGTATTTGTCACTCTGCTGCAATCGTAGCAAGTAAGGCATGCCAGCAGTTGCCAAGAGGACCCGAGGACTTAATTCGACAAATATACGGATATATTTCTGGGAGTTCAAAACGATGCGATCAGTTATCTGAAATTCAGGAATTTTTGCACGAAGAGAAACGTAAAATATTGAAGTTATCCAGCACTAGATGGTTATCTATGCATCAATGTGTTTGTCGAATTTTATTAAATTGGGATGCACTTATTGTGTTCTTTACTGCGGCAGTATTTGAGGATAAACTTCTGGCAGCGGAGACTATTCTGAGACAATTACAGGACAAATGTATCAGAAGTTATTTTTTATTTTTAAAATTTGTTTTAAATTACATGAATACATTTAATGCACTTTTTCAATCTAAAAAAGTGTTGATACAAGACCTTCAAGAACTTTCTATGAAATTATTTTTGGAGTTATGCCAAAATTTTATAAAATGTGATGTACTATCTACCTGTTTTAGTGGCAGTTGTATTACAAATTTACTAATTCCTCAAAATTACTTACTATTGGAAAATGTGTATACTGGGCCTGAGTGTGAAACTATGCTGAAGTCGCTGCCAGAAACTGTATCCAACGATATTAGAAAACATGTTTTAGAGTTCTACATCACTCTCGCTAAGGAGGTTTTGGTACGACTTCCTTTATTAAATAATTTATACTCTGAAATGAAGTTTCTGAAACCCGAAGTTGCCTTTGAAAGAAACAGGATGACATTGAAAGACATTCCGTTACTTTCCGAAAGATATAAAGAACATTTCGATTATTCAGCGATTGCCTTAGAATGGCGATCTTTACCATATTCTTTTGATGAAAATGATATTAAAAAATTATCTAACCTCTCCCTTGACGAAATGTGGGATAAAATTTCAAATTTCAGGGATTTTACAGAAACATATAAATTTAAAAATATAGGAGCATTGGCACATATTATTTTAACATTACCTCATTCTAATGCGGATGCAGAGCGTATATTTTCCGTCATAAATGATATAAAAACGAAGAAAAGGAATCGTATAGGCGATGACACATTAAATGCAATGTGTATTGTGCGTTCATCATTTTCTACCAATAGCAATATCAATTGCACCAATTTTAAGATTCAAGACTCGCACCTGAAGCTATGTAATAGTTTAATTTACAAACAAAAAAAATGAAATCAGTTTGGAAGCATTATTNGGTATAAACGGAAAATGGGGAAAAAGTAAAGGTGGCATATTTGACTGGGTCTGTGGCGTAGTAGTGCTAGAACTTGCTGCGTTTGCAGCGGGTTGCTGCTGATTAGGCATCTCCGGCATTTGCGGAAGATTCCTCAAGTTGGGTTGATTGAACAACTCAAACGGATTCGGGCCGATGACGAACGGATTCACAAAAGCATTCTGCGGATTCGGAGGGGCGGGTCTCTGTTCTGGAGCCGGCCGAGCATTGTTATTATTATTCGTGGAGGTTCGCAGGATATTGAGTCGACAGGTGGGACACGTTTGCTGCCTTTGGAACCACGAGCGTAGACAAGAAGTGTGGAAAATATGGTTGCAGGGTAACTTTTTGGAAGCGGACGTCATTTCTTCGCGACATATGATGCAAACGTTATCGGCCGCCAATAATTCTTCTGGGGTCGCGTCGGGGTACAGAGTGTTCATATTGTGAATAGCTCTTCTCGATAATATTACGTCGCTGAAGGCTTTCTTGAAGTTCCTTATCGTATAGTACATGGGCCTGAACGCAAAGAGCGGTAAAGTGTAAATTCTGACCATGATTGCAACAAAAGCAACGTAAAATATCACTTTGATCAAGCCCATTACTAATTCGGTATACAATAGAAACACAGCTTTATTATCCCAAGGCGTTTCGCTATTAAGATCTACAGAGTGCAATGCATATTTTATAGCGATGTTAATAACGACTGTCAATAGGATTGCATATTCAAATCCAAACACCAACTGAACAGAGGCCCCTTTTGATAATGTTGACTGATAAGCATGTTGGATAAAATGCAAATCCATGGATCCTAGCAGTAATAATAAACAGAGGACTCTTATATGGAATAACCAACTTATCACTGGACTCCTCTCCATCTACAAATTAAAAAATAAAAAACAGTTATTGACTTTCTAATCTTTATTTTATTACTACTTACATAATCCACTCTGTCTTCGGCTAGCCAATGAAATGATTTGAGGAAAAGTAGCAGGGTAAATAATGCAACAAATTTAGGATTAAAGTCATCTCTAAACACTGTAAAAGCTAAACATGTTTCTGTTACAGCGTACCAAGACCTTTCCATTAAATGCTGAAACAAGTTTTTAATGCTATATTCAACAGAAATTTTATTTACAAATGCCGTTTAATGAAACAAGGAACTTTGTGGCTCTTAGTAAAAGATAACCATGGGTAACATAATAAAAAAATATCAAACAATTGTTATTATGTTTCTTCGTCATAAGTTCAGTTCATTAAAGCTTATTCTGACACTTATAAGTTGTTAATATTAATTGCTGCAGTGAAAGAAAATCTTATTTTTGTACTCACCTCGAATTCTGTACTACGTAACTGACCAAAGAATATTTTTCTCATGATCTTTCCACTTATCCACACACATATAAAAGCTTGTATATAAATGACCTGCAAGTAAATTGTTTAAATACTGTCCAATTTGGATTAAAAAAGATAACTTACAGCCATACTTGGATTAGATTTTGTAATATATACAACAGATGGATAGAATTGCTTCTTTTGATAGTATGCATTTGCAATAACTATAAAAGTCAAAGTTAAACTTAACACAGATATACTAAGAGATCTCATTTTTACATAATTTAATTTAAACCTAAACAGTTACAACGTATTAAGTAAAGCGACTTGTTTCTGTTTGGAGATTTTGACGGCTCGGTTTTCTTACTAATGTCATCCAGAATCAGAACAGACCTGCCAACTATAAATCGCTACGTGTCCAATCATCCAATCAAAACCGCTGTACGTGTCTTTCGAAATTCTGATATTGCGGCTACTTCGTTCTTTTCCCGTTTTATATATACCAAATTTTATTTTTTAAATTGATTGAGATTTCACTTCTTCCTATCTATTGTTATGGTAGAAAGTAGAGTTTTACTTCAATCAATGCCACAGTATTATTTCCATTGATTTTATGGCAATGTTCAATTAATTCGATATTCAGTTAGCGTTTATCTCTAGAATCACAGATAATGGTCAATGATCACGGTTTTGCGTAACTTTTTTTTCTCAAATTGATTAATGATAATCTAAATCCATTATTACTTGTAGCCCAAATCAATATCATTTCCTTTACATTTTTTTACTTACTTACTTACTTTCGTTTAGTCGTTATAGTGGCAATGCTAAGCTAAACTCCACAAATATTGAATATAAAATAAATAAATATGCAAGTCTTGACTACAAAAAAAAAAAAAATGACAATCCCCTCCTCAGGCAAGCCGTTGACTACGTACCCGACGTGACCGACAAACACAAAAGACCGAGACACCAACTTTTTGACCCCGGGTGACCACCCCAACGACCCCCCCCCCCCCCCCGCCCGCTAACCTTTTCTGTTTCAGAGACAGAAAGGATCAAGAAACGAAGACAACGACACACACACACACATACACACCCCCCATACCCTCCTTAACCCCTCCCCTCCCGCGCTAGCCTAAGGGCCACCTTAGCAAAGCGCATCCCAGGCTGCATAGCCGCACTGTCCTACCCAACCATACCACACATAAATATGACACAACCCCCGGGGTTTACACAGACGAGCCGGCGAAGCAAGAAGGGCCCTAGCCGGCGGGGCCCAGCCAGGACAAAAGGAGGTCCCACAAAGCGACTACACCGGCCGCATTTGCGGTCGGGGTAGACGACGGATGGGGCGCACCTACGAAGGCTGTCCAGGCCTACACGAGATGAGGCAGGATAAAGAGGGATAATCCCCCTCGATCCCAAATCATTGAGGCCAATTTCTAGCCATGGAATAATGGCGCGCGGCGACTACAAAAATTGTTTATGTTTCAGATTGTAGATCATAGATATGTGAAAATGATCTATTGGATTTGTGTTGGCAACAGTTCTTCTCTCTGACTGACGGTTTGTCAAAGAATGTCAAAAATTTTATGTGCTGATGTTGGTACTACTAGATTTTGTCATATAGTTTCATGTAATTATGAGAAATTTATAATTTTTATAATTTTTTACGAATTTTTAGTTTCCATAATCAATAAAATATTGTGTACAGCTTCAAAAAACATTAAAGCATTATACACTTACACATTCAATGAAAAAAAAATGTCGAAAAACAAGATTGTTATGAAACCTTTGGTTGACAGCAGCAAAATAGAAGTAAAAAGTAAAGTAAGTTTGTACATTTTTTAAAATATTTTCTATATATCTGTTTATATATATTCTAAAGTATGGTCTTTTGTCATATTTTGTAAAACTGATAATTACGTTTTAATAAATATAGCCTAATTTGAACAGGTCTTTGTTTGTAAAGGTAAAAACCTTTAAGAAATTGCCTTTTATGTATCGATAACATTTATGACTAACATAAGAGAGATATTTTTTTCTCATATTGAGAAAAGAATAAGCTGTTTTTGTATTCAAATTTCTGCACTTTCTCGGTCATTTTAAATAATGTCATTATTCTTTCGCTGTATCTTTCTATTTAGATTTAAATATAAATGAAGGTAAAAGACATAGCAACTCATCCATTTACTGAAATATCCAGGAAATTATATTTTGTATCGTTTGAAATAAATATGAAGTATTTGTTATAGTTTGATGCCGAATTTCGGAGATTTTGCGTGGAAAGAAATTCTCAACCAAAATTTGAAGATTTTCGAGGTCTAATTGAAAGTTTACATAATCTGAAAGACATTTCTTTCTTAGTTTCCTATATTGACCCTAGCGATCAGGATTTATTGCCTATAAACAACGACGATAATTTGAGAAGGGCACTAATTAACGCAAAACCATTATTAAGGATCATTATTCAAAGAAAAGGTATTTTATGAATTTTCAGTAAGTATAGTCTAGGTGAATGGATATTAATTTTACTTTTAAAATACATAAGACTAATAATTATATGAATTTTTTGATATTGGGAACATATTTCATTTTTTTTGTCAATATGGATCTATTTTAGGTAATAGTTTAGAAGAAATCAATGGCTATGGCACGTTAAAACCCAGAAATTTAATATCTACTATCCTGGGAGGAACACCTGCTAAAACCAAAATATTACCCATATCGAATCCACACGACTTTCGACAAGTATCGGCCATTATAGATGTAGATATTGTCCCCGAAACTTGTAGAAGAGTCCGGTTATTGAAGCATGGTTCCGACAAACCTTTGGGATTTTATATCCGTGACGGGACCAGTGTAAAAGTCACTCAAAACGGTAAGCTCACGTAAATAATTCTTACAAACTGTAACAGTTCACGTCGACACTTTTCTAGGATTAGAGAAAATACCAGGAATATTCATTTCCCGACTAGTTCCCGGGGGATTAGCCGAATCCACCGGATTATTAGCTGTCAACGACGAGGTGTTGGAAGTCAACGGTATCGAAGTATCTGGGAAGACTTTGGATCAAGTCACGGACATGATGGTAGCCAATAGTTCGAACCTGATAATAACGGTCAAACCGGCGAACCAGAGAACGGTGGGTCCCGTCAGAAGGGGCAGTTTTAGTAGAAACTCCCAGTTATCCAGCGGATCACATCAGTCTAATACGACGGCCGGCTCCGATCCTGAAGATAAATATGACCAAGACGAGATAGTGGATCTAACTGGGGGCGCCTTCGACGAGTCCCTTACAAAGGACGATGGAATTTTACATTTATAAAATACAGGTGCGTGTCTTTATAGTTACATTTATATACACACTACATGTGTATGCATATATACATGTATTCCAATTATAAAATTTATACAGGGTCGGGCTGCGAGTCACCATTGTTTTTTTAATAATTGGCAAGCGGATGGTCTTTTATATTTTTCTTTAATTAATTGCTCAATCAGCTTAGACTTAAGGAAACTAAGTTACAATGCATTGAAATTTTTTATACTTAAAAAAAATCGTGTTCTCAATTTTCTCATGATATTTTACGAATGAATTTAATTGACAATATTTGCTTCCGATTTGACTCAACTGAGGAGAAAATAACAGTGTTTTATTTCTATGCAACGGGTGGCGATTAGTATTGCGAAAATGGTAGTTGAAAAAAATGAAAAAGGCTGCTAGTTTTAAATTTGTCCTAGCTTTCTTATGTGTATTAGGTGTTTCACTGTAATATTAAATTTTTGTGTCCTAATTCAAAATTTATATAAAAAGTATACCTAGCATTAGTTGGCATTTTAATATGAGATTTTAACAAAAGATTAACAAAATGAATAAATATGATGGAAAAAATGTATAAATAAATTTTTCCTTCTACTATTCCTTAAAAGGAAATAAAATATTTAAATGGAAAATAAGGATTTATTTAATAATGGTACCGATGAAAAATACTGAATTAAACATTTTTGCATAAATACATATAATACATTAAATTAAAGGAAATACAAAGACATTTAAAATTTTCACTTTTTTCATCTTATTTTAAGAAGTTTAATATCTCTTGTAAAATGCAGGTAATTAAAGTTTCAGCTTTGAGATAAATCGCTCGTCTTGGATAAATGATGTAGAATAAAAAAATTACTAAGTCAATTCTAGTTTTTATTTTGATGTACACACGTTCCGTATTATAATAGTCGACAGATTGATTAAATCTCCATCATTAATTAACTAAATTATAATATTTCATTATATTTCAGGAAAGTAAGGAAAAAATGAGCGAACTTATTACTCTAAGATTTTTTTATAGAAAAGTGTAGGTTTTCAGGTCATAAAACTACGTTATACACATGCAACCACCAGCAACATACATCGTTTTGAGATCCAGACATATATACTGCTATTTTTTTAAAACCTGACATATAGGCCAACTTTTTTATTTAAAGTGATAGAGTAGTACGTCCAAATGCAAAGTTGTAGGAAATAACTTGATTAAGAAAAATTTACAAATAATTATTTCCGGTGTTGCCATATTTCTTCAGTAATAAATAAATAAATAATTTGACAAACCTTCAAATTCTAAATAGAAAATGTTATATCACATTTATTTATTGGAGTAGCCTTTTTCGAACAATCGGCAAAAACAAGGAAAATAATTGTAGTCGGCAGGAACTAAGAGAAGTTAACATGGCAATAGTAGGTCTTGGAAATTAAACAAACATTGTGCTGTTTTAAAGAAGTCATCATTATTGTACTGTCATTGTGTTATTTGACAGCTGTTGTATTTGAATGTGTATAAAAAATAACGTTTTAATTCAGTTGCTAAGATGTATCAGTTCCATAATCAATCTACAAGAAAAAGTTGATTAATTTTTAAGCCTCTTCCACATCCAGAGTTTCTATAAAATAACTTAGTAAAATTAAAAACAACTGGTAGTATGTGCCCAAGGATCTGCAAAAGGCTGAAAATCATCTGGACAACTTAATTAAAACTTTATTTTTATACATATTCAAATACAACAGCTGTGAAATACCACATTGACAGCACAATAATGATGGCTCCTTTCAAACAATACAATTTTTGTTTAATATCCAAGGCCAACTATTGTTATGTTAGCTTCTTTTAGTTTCTGTCAACTGCGATTAAATTAGAAAACCATTAAAAGAGAGAAATATAAAAACATTGTTAAAATTTTCGTACATTTACTAATTTGAAAATACAAATTTTCGAGTCAATACAATCAAAAGGAGCCATGCTTTTTACACCATATTGTAGAACGGATGTGACTGAGGTTTTAGTATAAAAAAAAAAAATTGGTGGTGATGAAATTTGTACCAAAAGCTGTCTCCTTACTTAACTATGTAAATATCATATTTGTTTGTATAATAAAATCGAAAGTATATAATAAAAACAACTGCCAAGTAATGTACAATATAAAAAATTTGGTGGTAACAAAATTTCTACCAAAAGGTCATTACATTGACTCGAAAATTTGTTTTAAATAATGTGACCATAGTTGTAATTGTTTTTTAAAATTAGTGAATGTACAAAAATATTAACAATGTTTCTATATTTCTCTTTTTTTATGGTTTTCTAATTTAATCTCACGTTTATGTCTTGAGAAAGGAAATAAACATTTGCAAACGCTTGACAACAACACAGAGTGTTCTTATTGCACTAGCCCTTAAACTACCAATATCTCTCTGAAGATATTGGTAGTTGGTAGTTGCGATATATGAAGCAGTGTTACAGTTGAAAATAATAAATAAAAAAGTTGTGTTTTTAATTATAAATAAATAAAAAATATATATATCGATGTAATTTTTTTTATTATACTTTTGCAGCTCCAAGAAATTCCTTTCCTATTGTCACAAATTTAAATTTTCAATTTCATTATATTACAAATTTCAAAGAAAACAGATTTTTCTGGAAAATATTAAAAAGTGCATAATTTATTCATAACCATGGGAAACCTATAAAATGATATGTTTGATGCTCATAAATGTTCAAACCTCAGAAAACTATATAAGATTTTCCAAGAATTTTCTTCTTTTAGATTAACTTTTGTTATTTAAAAATGAATTGACCATTATTTTGGCTCCAAAATATTAATTTTCAGATAATTTGTACTTTATTTAAAAAATACATGTACGGGAAAACTATTGGGAAAATCGAAGTTTTCATAAATTTAATTTTGAACAACTTTTATTTGGCACTTTTTTTTGAAAAAATGCATCTTCATTGAGATATTGGCAGATTTTGGTAAAAAAACGCGAAAAGTCATATATTATTGTATATGTCTGTATCTCAAAACGCTGTATGTTGCTGCTTTACCCACAGTAAAAAGTTTGCTTATTCCCTCCTTTTATGTCTAACTTTCCTGGACTGTTAATATCAGAGATAATATTGTGAATTGCGATCAAATTGCGACATATGCTCCTACTAACACTTGCCTTTCTTCATTAAAAGCCATCTTCTATACTCTTGACCTTTTAAAACAAGTACAAACATAACCTCGAAATTTCAAGTGAGGGGAATAATTCTCAGTCAGTACTGATACTGATATAAACATTCCATACAAAGGTTAGAGGGTCCATTTAATTGTTGACATTATCCACATCGACGCTATCAAATCTAAGAAAAGGTGCCTCAAAAAGAGGCAATTCGTTGTTTAAATTGTTATGATACGGTAATAAAAAAAATGTAATATAATAATGCCCCCTGGATTCTGATGGTCTACAAACGTCAAAATTTGTGGGCAAGCGTCTGACCTTACTTTGACTTATCTGATAGCGTAGCTTATAAAGTAGATGTAAATAGCAGGGTCAGTCAGCTTTGGTAAGGCTGGAAATAGGTTCATGTTATTTTTCTTCAGTTGTTGTCAAATCGAACACTAATATCTGATTGAGGTGAGGAATTGAGGATTTTGTGAAAATTTAAAGAAATAACAACCTCTATTCTCAAGTTAAGGAATGTCAGGAACATTGAAATCATTTTGTGACATTTCGCTTCGCAAATTAACGTTTTTCACATTAAAAATGGACAAAAAAAATTGGAAAAAATACTTTGTCATCAACTTCTTTTCCAAATTTTCATATGTGGGTCCATTATTATTTAAGAACAGTGGCAATAAAACCCATAGGAAGTACAGATGAAAGAGAAATCACGAGATATAAAAAAAAAATTTGATTTATCAAAAGATATAAAGAGGTACAATTTAGTTATCATGACCCTGGTGCATTTATGTAAATCTTCTTCAACAGTGGAAAATAAAGCTTGAAAGGGGATTTTTGTATATGTACGAAAATTATCTATATTTATTTATGTTTTAATTTTATTCTTATTCTATGTATTTATTAGTGGTGTATATGAAAATATTAGAACATCCTTTCTTTCAATTTTAAATATTTATGGTTTTGAGAATTATAAGAAAAAAAAACATATACATGAATACATCCCCTAGAAGGCAAAAAATCACTTTCAGTTAAAATTTTCTCTTAATAAATATTTAAAATAATCTTTGGCAGCTTATTTTTAAAGATAAAGTTTTATTTTTTATACAGAGTGATGACATTTGATTGTCTATTATGGAACATGTTGTTTGTTTGACGTTATATATAATTTAACGACATTTGAGTATTAAGTATTATCTATAAAATTATTAATTATTTATTTATGTTTTATACAGTATTTAGTAAATAAGCATCAGGATTTTTAAATTGGATTTTATAGAAAGTTTATTTAAACAAATTTATTGAAATTATATCAGCTTCCTTCAAGATTTTATTAAATAATGTTTTATGGTAAATGATTCTAATATTTTCAGACCAAGTTTTATTGGAAACCCCTTTGTATAACCTCATCATATAAATAACACATATTTTTTAAATTTTTAAATTCCCATTCATGTACTTAATGATATTTTAATGAATGTTTGCTAATAATTCCGATCAAACGTGTCGATAGCAGCCAAGTAAACCACGATATTTTATTGATAAGTAAATCACATTCCATAATTTAGAATGCTTACATGCATATTTAGCAAACGTATAAGATATATGTACATACAGACAAGTATGTACGTATATAGGTACGTTGCGTACATACACACACACTTATATACACATATTTTTTTATTTATTGTCTTGATATACATAACTTGTTAAGAATTCAGTCAGTTTATATGTTATTAAGTCGTAACCAACTTAAGCTAGGTATAAATATTTATAAGAATATATTTGTTATATCTGGTTTTTAGGAGATCTGTATAAAAAAGTCTTTTATGTCTACCCTAGACACCGGACGCGCTCACTGTTGGCAAGCGGACGTTTAATGTGTGCAATCCTCGTTTTATATTTAGATGCAGTGCCTTATAGCTAATTGTTTGAAATGCGACCGCAAAAATCGTGCAGTTTTCCACATTCAGTCAAAGCAAATGGCCGTTTACACCCAAACGAGCCATAGTTCACTGTTGAAATTTCTGGAAGTGAATAAACGAGCGTGATTTATGTGGTCCTCGAGGGTTGAAAAATGCGTCGCTTGCTTGAAAACAGTGAACGCATGCACTGATTATGATCCTTTTTTATAATAAAAATATATAAATAACGTTAATTATATTATTGCAACCTTACGATTTTCCCATATTTTCCCAAATTTGTATGAGCTTTAAAAAATGTCGTTACCTTTTCTTCTTATACTTTCATTTTATCAATTTATTATACAGGGTGTTTCATAACTCTGACACAGAGCAGGCAGAGGATCTTAAAATATGCCGATTTATTATATAACTTTTTTTCTGGGATGTATTGTTGAAGAGACATTGGCCTCTGAAGAAGAGTGTTAAATTTAGAAAAACAATATTTCAGCAATGCCTTAACATAGAACAACCAAATTTGGTACATGATTTGCGTTTACTGTTATCTTTAATTGGTAAAAATATGAATTTGTTGGAAGCCCAATAAGTGCCGGACTAGGAGTAGGGCGCCTTTAAAATGATATTGATTTCTTTAGCAGTATGCCAATTATTAAATAGTTTTACCAGTATTACAGGAAATTAAATTTTACATATTTCTCGAAAAAAGTATGGTTTTTGAGAAAATCGGGGTTTTGTGAAACAGCGTCATTACTGAGTGGGATAAAAAGTAAAGTACCTACTTAATTTTACGACTAGTAGGCTATGATTTCATGTGTCATTTTTTACGTTTACAAAAAAGTAGCAATAAAAACCGATTAGATCATTAAATTAGATTATTTATTTTGTTTTTTAAAAAAAGGGAAACCTTACAAACAAAACATTAACAAATTCAACTTTAACCACATGAACTACCGATATCGTTAAATGACACTACAATAACTGTTGAAAATGCCCCCCATTTTCTCCAATACATAAATTTACCCTCCGCCGAAAATTAAAGTTACTGTGTGCAATAACTGTATATCATTTTTTTATTGCGTTGCATTTATTATTTATACGATTCCATAAATCCATTTCAAATACAACCAGTGTAAAATAAACAAATTCTTTTAAAGCTCTTTAAAAAAATTACTTTTATTCAGATCTGGTGATCTTGGTGGCCAATTTTTTGGATAATTGTTTCCTCGTCCTGTCCATCGATTCGGGCCAGCTGGTTCAAGAAGTCTCATACATTAACATTAGCACTAAAATGAGGTGAAACACCATTGCGCATGAACCAAATTTGATCTTAGTTGCAAAGATAAATCCTCGAGTAGCCCAGGGAGAGTATTTTGTAAAAAAAAATAAATAATTTTGTTGTTCAGCCGGTTTGGTAGAATAACTAGCCCAACCAAATAACACCAGATAATACCAGTCTACACGTTTATTTTAAATTCATTTTAAAAATGGCGAGGAATTATTGCATGTGGATTTCCATCCGAATATTCATGAAAATTATGCAAATTTGTGATTTCTCTTTGAATTAAACAGGCCTCGTCTGTAAAAAGAATCTCATGAAATGAAAATTTTGCAGTCATTTTCCAAGACAATGGAATAATACATGCTAAGGTGCATTCTTTGTAAACGTTAAAAATAACACATGAAATCATAGCCTGTATAACTGAATACTTTACTTTTTATCCGATTCGATTAGTGCTGTTTCACAAAGTCTCAATTTTCTCAAAAACTGTTATTTTTTTCGAAAAATTTGTAGGATTAAAAAAATTTATAAAATTAAATTTCCTGTAATAACTGGCATACTGATAAACAACTTGATATCATTTTAAGAGCGTCTTATAGCCCTAGTCCGGCCCTTATTGGGCTTCCAACAAATTCATATTTTTACCAATTTTTAACAATAAACGCAAAACACACCACATGTACATGTGTGTACCACATTTGGTTGGTCTATGTTAAGGCATTGTTGAAATATTATTGTTTTTTAAAATTTTACACTCATCTTCAGAGTAAAAGGCCAATATCTAATCAATGGTACATCCCAGAAAAAAAATGTTACATAACAAATTGAAATATTTTAAGATCTTCTACATATGTCTGCCTTGTGTTGGTAGAGTTATGAAACACCCTGTATATAGCAATTGATTAATATAAAATAATTACGCTCCCCCTTAGTCGACGATTTATTGATTATTTATTTAAAAGTCAACAAAATTAGTGCCTCCATTAGATATATGAGTGCATCATTTAGGGGATTACGAATTAGTTGGATTACAAATAAAGGACAAGTTGAATTAAGAAGAGAATTGCAAATGTCCTGTAAGAAAAACAACTTTTAAATAATTTAAATAACTTAAAACTTTTACTGTGTTCTACCATAGTACTCATACATACCTACTAGTATTCTCTGTCTTTCCATGGTTCCGGTTAACTCTCTCAGTATTACCTTCTAAATAGTATTTGATCACTGAAATAAAATGTGTTGGGACTGACCAATTAGAGTGTAGAATGAGGCAACATCTTCATAATTTCATTATTTAAATTCAGTTGAGTGGTTGTCTGCTAGTCCATTATCCAGTTGAATTCTCATTCTGTGATTTGTGATATTCTTTGTTTTACTTTTTTGTGTATTTTTTTCTCATATTAAACCACGATTTTTTTTATATTTTTCGTTCTTATTTTCTTCAAAGTTTTAAAAGTTTTGACTTAAGTCTCATTTAATTAATGAAATACAAATTAATCAATTATTATTGTTTTTCTAATGCTGCAAATGATCAATGATTTCATTTTTATAGCTGTCTCTTATAGTTTTGTTAGTTAGTTCCATATTCCAGTAGAGTTATTATTTTGTTATTATTTTTACAACTGTCAAACAAGTCATTTGAAATTGTTGTAATGAGGTTAAAAAACAGCTAACAGAAGGACCAGCGTTCATGCAGCAAAAATTTTTGATTAAAATTATTTTAAAATATCTTATTCTTTAGATATAGAGGGGTAACACTTTTCAGCATCTCTGCCTCTACATAAAAATGTGTCTTAAAGGGCCCCACAGATTTCGTTCCATTTCTGCGAACAGGACCGTACAGACAAATCAACGTATTTAACCGAAACAGATTTTACACGACGGTGACCCTACCCCTTTGTTCTCCATAAACTGTGTGCCTGACATATTCGTGCGGCTGGCCCAATTCACGCCAATTGAGCGAAGTCTGTGGGGCCTGTAACTGGAAAGCGGTCCCATTATGATATACCTAAATATGTTCAGTTTAATCTAGGCGTAATGTAAAAATAATGGCAATAAGTCATAGCTACTCGGCATTTTGTAAATTGTAAAAAAAACTGTATTTACACATCATTTTATAACTTGCCTAATCATTTATAAAACTACTAGGCGTTTTATAAAAAAACTGAATTTGCAATTAGCCTGCGACATATACAGGGTGTGTCACTTAACACTCCCACTGCCAATATCTCCAAAATGAAGAAATTTATTTTAGTTCGGGAATTTGGGGTTATTAGTTCACTTGAGTAGCTTCAAATTGTAGTTAGAAATGTTAGTTCTAATATTTTTATATAGATGGCATGGCGATACTAAAAAGTTTTTTGATCCCTGGAACGTGGAAATGTGGTCCATCTGAAAGATCGTTAAATTTTGAGTAATTTTTGTAATATAAAGTTTTTTCCTATATTTACTTGTTTTCGAGGCATGTCGACTTCAATATGCAATGTATGATGTAACAGGAAAATCTATTATTTTATTTAAATCGCACCGAGACAAAATATTCTTTTAATATATTGTTATAATGACTTTATTCACACTACATACTAACTAACAATAAATTATATGATCAACTATAGGAAAAAAAATGTACAATAGTAAATCTTATAACTGGTAGGTATAGTTAAACTGAAAAACGCAAGTTGATAAAACTGTAATTAAACTAATATGTGTCATCTGCCATACATGTTTTGTTTTAAACAAATGACATGAGCCACCTATGACTGCATTTTTTAATAAAATTTTATAAAATACGGTTCATCCCCCTTATAAGATTTACCATTATGCGATATTTTTTTCTGTTATTGATCATTCTTTTTTTTTATAATTTATTGTTTCTTAGTTAGTATGTGATATGAATAAAGACATTTTAACAATACTTTAAAAGAATATTTTGTCTCAGTGTGATTTAATTAAAATAATAGATTTTCCTGTGACATCATACATAGCACATTGAAGTCGACATATCTTGAAAACAAGTAAATATAGGGAAAAACTTTACATTACAAAAATTACTCAAAATTTAACGATCTTTCAGATGAACGGCATTTTCACGCTCTAGGGATCAATTTTTTTTTAATATCGCCACGCCATCTATACAGAAAGATTTGAACTAACAGTTCTAACTACAATTTGAAACTATTCGAGGGACCTAACAACCCCAACTTCCGGAACTAAAATAAATATCTTCATTACAGAGATATTGGCAGCGGGAGTGTTAAATGGCACACCCTGTATATGTATAGATGGAGCAAGTTTGTCATACTTTTAATCTGATTTGAAATCAAAAATACGATGGGGTTTTTAAAATTCATTATTGGAAGTTCTTATTGATGTTTTAATATTAATCAAAATTTTGAAGAAAATTCCGGGTTTTTATGAAACTATTGTAAATAATTTAGACAGTGCAAAGTTGTGCTATCGAAAAAAAAACACTCGTCTCATTGGATCGTACAGGATATGAATAAATGGTTGCCTAACCTACAGGTTAAAGTAGTGAACATTATTGCACATGTTCAAAGTTTATCTAATTTTTGAATGGAAACTAAATCAAATCCGGTATAGAATTATTTTCCTTATTAAATGTTTCTGAAGTAAAATTTTGAATTTATATTCATAGTTATAGAAGATGTTTTCTTTCTATTTTTCTTTCCGTGTATAAACTATAGATTTTAATTGTACCTTAAAACTAACAAGTATTTTGCATGTTTTTCTTGTAAATTTTTCGCAAAAATCAAATTCTGTTGTCGGATTCAGAAAAGTAGAATAAAATTTATAATCGGCAGTCTTTAAAATAAAAATGTAAATAACTTTCGTAGCATTTTTGGAGCCATTAACATTAATCATAAAAACATAAAAATGGCTTGTGGGGTTTTAAAGAGACACCCAGTATTAGTTGGAATTATTTCTTTTTTAATTTCTTTCTCTTTCTGCATATTTTACCCTTGATTTTGCTATTTATAAAATTGAAACAAAGTTTGGTTGTTGGTCTTTTTTCCAAACTCAGTTTCTGTTGCACTACACAGCATCCATTTGTCTAGTTTCAGGAAAGACAAGAACGTGGTACCCAAGTCGAAACGAACAGAGCTACAATTAATCATATATTTTTACCCAAAATGTATATATAATATTTATACACTGTTGGCATTGGCACTGTTTGAAAAATATATATTATATATATACATAAATCATTAAACGTACAATAAAAAACAAAATATAATACTTAATAACAATATGAAACAAATCGGCTTACACACATAAATATGCCTCGGAAACATATCAGAGCCATTTTTAAATCACAACACGTAACACATCCTTAAGTCGTCACTTTTTATCATCTAATTTGGCTTTGTCTAGTGTCGACGTCACCAGCATGGGCTGCCCCTGCTGAGTGTTCTGATTGGGGAATACTTTGTCCAAGTGTTTTAGCGACTCACTCAAGAAATTCTGTATGGCCGTGAGGGCGGCCACGATGGCCGGACTGCCGAATCCGTGACTGATCAGCGAGAAATGAGTCAAATGTCTCTGTATCGACGGGTCCAGCAGTATCTGCGGCCTGGTGTTGCACAGCGGCGACCTGTCCTGGTTCAGGAGGTCCATCAGTTCCTTCGTGACCTGCTTAGTGGCCTGGAGGAGTTCCTTCCTCCTGGGGGTCTCGCCGTGCTGCCTCAGCAGGTACTCCGCCACCTGTCTCGCGGGGAACTCCGTCTCGCAGACGTACCCAAAGTCTCTGGCGAGGTGGATGGCTTCGCCCTCCACCAGCGACGTCAGGAGGGTGACGTTGGCCGCCTTCCGCCTGCCGGCGGGTAAGTTGAGGCCGATCTTCTCCAGCTTCTCCCTGAGGATCCTGCCTCCGTTCTTGCTCTTCGCCCTCCTCAGTACCCCGCCCAGCAGCGACGCGTTCAGGCATTCCGGGGGGGACAGTCGGCGCTGCACCTCTCCCACCGTCACCTTGTACTTAGAAGTGGAGGACAGCAGCGAGAGGCGGCCGGGAACTGAACAGAAGACGTCGCTGGGCGATACCATGCTTCCTCCCCCATGGTCTTTGCCCCCTTTTATACCTGAAACACGTTATATTTACTTACAATTTCTTCAGTTCTGAATAAAAAGGGGGAGAGAGAGAAAAGTTGGGTAGAGATGAGGCAACGATGAGATATACACTCGGCAAAAAAAAATTAAAGGATCAAAATAATTTCCGATTTTTTTAGTGATTTTTGAAAGGCTGCAATTTCGTGAATAATGGTCGTACGAGAAAAAAAATAAGCATCTTGAGGCTTGAAGTTTCTAGTTTTAAAATTTTGAGATGAAAAATTTTCTCTCGGCGCATGAGGCTTGTGAATTTTGAAATCGATCCATCGAACCGTTTTCCTTTCCTGAATCGTCAGTTTTATAAAAAATTAAAGGAGCATCTATTAAGATGAAACAAATTTTTTTAACGTTATTTGTTTCACAATTTCCCGTTAAATACTCATCAAATATCGAAAAAAGAAAAATTCAAAATTTTGAAAAAAAATCAATTTTAAAAAAATTTATTAAAAAAATGCAATTTTTTTGCAATTTTACGTTAAATTTACATTACATTTACATTAAAAGTTGAAAAATTTGACATCAAAATTTTAAGCCGAATTTGAAACGTCAAGTCAAAAATTTCGCGCGCGACGAGAGGGACATTCACGCGCATGCGAGGGTCTGGCGCTCCTCCTCCATGCAGACCGTTCATTAACTTAACTTGTACTGCTGCTAGTGCGTTTATTACGTGAACTATCTGTGTAAAACGTTCAGAAATTAAAAGTTTAACCCTTTCTTTAATCGCCTCTAAAGTCTTGGACCAATCCGTCAAATAGTTAATTAACAATTATCGTTATAATTACCTTTGGAACAAAGAGGCGTGGGTGATTTCTCTTGGTTTTAAAATTACCATAAAAATAAGCTCTATTCAATGAAAAAAGAGAGAATTCCCGAGCGGATTTTGCTTGTTTACAACGCTGTTTTGCACGCCATACTTTGTTAGTTTCAAAAGGCTGTTTAATTTCAACTTTTTGAAATATTTCTTTTTCGATACGTTTCTTTGAATCAATTAGAACCTATATCTACGATATTAACTTCAAAAATTAACGTTTAGTAATTAAACAATTAGTTACAAAACAAACGAACGAAATTAATTAACAAATACCCGGAGCAAAAATTTCGCGGTCAATCGAATCGACCTTTGGCACACATGTTGGTCTTTGGATTGACCCTCTTCCATAAGTTTCAGCAACATCCATTGCTTTTTGCAATAATAATGTGCAATTTTCGAAAACTGATATTTTCGCATTCAACCTTTATTTTACGGTAAACAAATTAGTGACAAATTACTTCAGATACTTTAAATTGTAGGTAAATTAATTGTCTACAACACAAAATAACAAATTTTCCGATATGTCGTCTAGATTTCCGTGAGCAGTAAAACGTAAATTTGCCACTTATTTAATTAAAAAAATTAATCAAACACTATAAACGTTTATAAATTGTAACCGAAATACCTAAGTTCTAATGAAAATTCATGGATCAACTATGGACCATTTTCTTGTAGTGATAATTTTGTACATTCTGTACGACAGTGAGATACATTTTGCTTGCAAATTCCTTACGTGCTTTGCCTTTTCTGTGGATACTAAAATTCAACCTACTTTTAAGCAGAGGCAGGTCCGTGATGAAGCCAGTGTTATCTTCTAACCCGCCTTGAGCTTCTTCGACCGCCTGGCCGAGGGCTTGGTGCAGCGACAGGGGATCGTCGTGGGGTCTTTGGGAGGCTACCGAGTAATCCGGTCTACCTGAACCAGGCGTCGAACTGTATGGGAAACTCGCGCCGTGACTTAGTTGACTCTGCAAAAACATCAATTGTTAGTCATTAAAAATTATTACTAAAAGTGTCGGACTGGCTATGTTTAAGGGCGCCTAGTTCAATTCCGCGAAGGGCCCTTTTTTTATTGTACTTTAACACAAACTGCATGAACGGAAATTTGGCGATATTCGAAAATATTCCAGATTTCGGTGCGAGGTATAATAAGCCAGCAGGGCTAACGATTATTATCTCTGTAAGCTGCTTTGCAATTCCTGCACCAGTAGATATGTAATATACAGGGTGTCCCGTTCATATTTCAAAAAATTTATGTGGAAGTTCCTCATGGGAAAATAGTAGGGGTAGTTCATAAAATTTTTTTCTTAGACGCCATGTTTTCGAGATACAGTGTGTTGAAGTTGTTACTTTCCAAATGGTTTTCCTTAACTATCTTTAAATCGGCTAAAGATAAAAATGTCAAAATTTTTTAGACGAGTAACCATCAACTGTGCGTTAAGAATAATGTGCAAACGGGTTCTTTCTGAAAAGCAGACACAAAAAAAAGTTGTTTGTACTTTTCATGCGATATATGTTATCCGTAGTATTTTTACCTCCTGATCACGAATCTGGTGTCAGAATTGAGCTTTCACATCTTAGGATTTTCCTAACCTAAAAAAACTAGTAAAAAATAGCAAAAATTCATGAAAAAGTGCTAGGAAAAATACAAATTTTTTTTTATATATATTCAAATGTTCATTTATAGTTATTATTAAGATCCTGCCCAACGTGAATCTGCGGCCAGATATAATGGTTCTTTTTCTAACTTCAAATTAAGTCAATTAAGGCAGATATCACGAATTTTCAAAAAACACATTCGCGCCAAATTTGGTATACGGGGGTTTTCTGGGTCGCTCATCACGGATCCGAGGTCAATTTTGTAAAATTCAAGATGGCGGATCCAAGATGGCCGATCAAATTTTCAAAAAATAACAATCGCAACAAATTTGGTATACGGGGGTTTTCTGGGTCGCTCATCACGGATCCGAGGTCAATTTTGTAAAATTCAAGATGGCGGATCCAAGATGGCCGATCAAATTTTCAAAAAATAACAATCGCAGCAAATTTGGTATACGGGGGTTTTCTGGGTCGCTCATCACGGATCCGAGGTCAATTTTGTAAAATTCAAGATGGCGGATCCAAGATGGCCGATCAAATTTTCAAAAAATAACAATCGCAGCAAATTTGGTATACGGGGGTTTTCTGGGTCGCTCATCACGGATCCGAGGTCAATTTTGTAAAATTCAAGATGGCGGATCCAAGATGGCCGATCAAATTTTCAAAAAATAACAATCGCAGCAAATTTGGTATACGGGGGTTTTCGGGGTCGCTGACTACGGATCCGAGGTCAATTTTGCAAAATTCAAGATGGCGGATCCAAAATGGCCGACCAAATTTTCAAATAATAACAGAATCGCAGCAAATTTGGTATACGGGGGTTTTCGGGGTCGCTGATTACGTATTCGAGGTCAGAATTGCGAAATTCATTTTGTAATATTTTACTTTATAACCTGAGTACCCAATCATGTGTTAATCTACTTTTTTCGGCTATATCTTGTTCTTTTTTCTGTAAAAGATCTATTCACGGGTTGAATTTTGTAAATCTGATCTCGGATTCGTGATCAGTGACCTCGAAAACCCCCGTATACCAAATTTGGCGCGAATGTGTTATTTTTTGAAAATTTTGTCGGCCGCCATCTTGAATTTTGCAAAATTGACCTCGAATTCGTGATGAGCGACCCCGAAAACCCCCTTATACCAAATTTGATGAGAATCTGTTATTTTTTGAAAATTTGGCCGGCCATCTTGGATCTGCCATCTTGAATTTTGCAAAATTGACCTTGGATCCCTGATCAGCATCCCCAAAAACCCCTGTATACCAAATTTGGAATGAATTTGTTATTTTTTGAAAATTCGTGATATCTGACCTTAATTGACCCGCTTTTTTTGAGGTTAGAAAAAGAACCATCAATTCTGACCGCTAATTCACATTCGGCGGGTTCTGAACTATATAAATGAACATTTAAATATAGAAAAAAAATTGTTCTATTTTTCCTAGCACTTTTTCGTGAATTTTTGTTATTTTTGACCTGTTTTTTGAGGTTAGGAAATTTCTGTGATGTGATAGCTCAATCACAGGCAAAATAGCTATCGCCACAGACCGCTCCTGGAATAGGCCAGCAGTTTTAAATTTCCGAATTGCCGGTAGAGTACGTCACCAGCAGAAATTTAGGAAGAATCAAATGCAGCGGCCCGCATACCTAAGCGTATCCTAGCAACATATAAATAAGACTTTGGTAATGTTACCAGGCGTACTTACGGATTTCTTTTGTACACTTTTTTATCAACATCTGTTTTTTGCGTTACTGTATTTACTTCAATGTATGATGTAGGCATTGATAAAAATGTTTTTAAAGAATCAACGAATATCTATAGTACGATCGTAAACGATGCAAAGTAGAGCAAAAAATTGTCGGTCTTTTATCAAAGGAAAATCGTGTCATCATTTTTAGGAGGCGTAAGATGAACCGTTTCAAATTTAAAATGAAATTGAATGTAAAATCTGAAATACCGCCGCATACGCACTGTGTTCTGGTACTAGCTGTAGTCGGCCAGGTGCATCGAGTGTACGAAGTGGTCGGTTATACGTCAAATACTAACCTGGCGAGCTTGATCGTAGAGCAGGGAACAATAAACAGTGGCGCGTACAGAGGTGAAATGTAGTAC
>NW_019416733.1:150497-157674 GCF_000390285.2 Anoplophora glabripennis
AATTTTTTTGAACACCTTGTGTCACAAATATGAGCACTACCAATGACATCCATGATATGCAACACTTGTGTCAATAATTATTTTACCTATCTAAAGAAATCAACAATAAGAGGCAGTACCCATCTAAGGATACACAATCTGTATAATGCAATTTTTTTAAACATAGGTTTTGATATCGTACCATATTGGAAGTCGACGCACAAATCTAAAAACATTACTTTCGAGTTTTTGAATTTTCCCATTCCAAGGTGATATAAAATAAATAATTAATTAGGTAAATTCATAGTTTTAATTCTAACTTGATTTATTTTATTTAACATTTAAGGCAAATGTGATTTCCAAACACAAGATAAGTTCCATATCTCTTTAATTACATAATTGAAAGCATTAAATTTATTTAGCAGTTATTATTTGGCAACAAAGCCACCGCTGGAACTGCCGCCTATTAGCAAGTAGAAGAGTTACCACGCTAAATTTTATAGCTGGAAGCCGGCTAAGGAGACCCTGCTTCCATTTCGGGTTGCCAATTTCCAGCATTTAAGTAGCAGTCTGTAGCGGATACGCTATATTGTCTGTGGCTCAATTCTGATACCGGATTCGTGATCAGGAGGCAAAAATACTACGGATAAAATATGTCGCATGAAAAGTACAGACTACTTTTCTTTTTTTTGTGTTGTTTAAGTTGTTTGTTTTTCTATTAAATTATTCTTATTCCAATTTTTTTCCTGATCGTCAACTTTTACGTTTAAATTCATAGCCAACTTTTGAATTTTTTATGATTTTAATTAGTTAGTTGTTCGTGTTTTTGTGGAAAACGACGAAGTTTTTTGAAAACTAACAGAGTAAGAAATATTTTAGAATTAAATTCCCCATAAAATAAAGTATTCTCTCAGGGGTGCAGTTTAGTATACAGGTACGTTGCATTAAATCACCCTATTTTGAGTTTCCCTACATGCCTCTGCTCTGTGTCGGTTCTTCTGCAAAACACCCTGAACTGAGCAATTAAGAGTATTCCTACAGAACTAACTACTTTAGGACAAATAATTATTCCCCTTTTTTATATAATTATGTAAATTTCAAGTTTTTTTAAAATATTTCCTTAAAATTTGAAAAATCTAATTCAAAATGTAATTTAGACACACCTAAGTAAAAATCAACAAATTTTGACACTGTGTGGTGGCTAGGCAAAGCAGCAAAAGTTCAGTTAAGTCGTCTTAAATCGCCCTTAAAATCTGCGGTGGTGGTTACACGTACACGGGACAACAGGACACCCTATATAAAGACAAGCCCGTTGTGGGACTTGCGGGGGAGACATCATAACGATTACGTTCGCCATCGATCAATCTGAGACAAAGGGCGCGATCCTGAAATATTTGCGATGTCTTGACGTTGCTGGCTTGCGTGAATATTTGCCGAAGAATGTCAGTGATGCTAACAATTTCCTCCGATAGCCAACCTGTGAGCCTGCAGGAGGGTATCAACTTAAAAATCTGATAGCGGCTGATAATAGTTCAGTAATTTGAACATTTTTACGAAACGTGACGCGGTATATTAGAGTATATTCAGTATAAACCGGCACATCCATCGGCACAAACAAATAAACAGTAAAACAAATATTTTTAAATTATGTGTAAAAAACAACAAAGTTGAATAAGTGCATTTATTTGTACATTGATTACAAACAAAATTTAATGCAAATTCTTTGCTCATTGTCTGTAAAATCCGATAGTGAAAACCGATAAACTCACTTTCTTATGTTTACAAAAACACCAGTACTCTGNAAAAAACAGTATTTGCTTAGACTCTTAAGTATCAAAAAATCTCGCATGGTGAATAAATAAATCTCTCATGGTGAACGAGTGAAAAACGTGAAAACCCGCATGTCAAAAAAAAATAGGGACCAACGGTGTGTGACGTCATAGGATAAAAAAGTGTCAAATTCGGAAACGGTGCGTTGAATCCAAAAAAATAATTGAAAAATGTCAACCCCTCCTTCCCGAGTTCTGTATGTTCCTTCTGCGTTGAATGCAAAAGGACCGAAGTCCGTATGTCGAAAATAAATTTTGGAAACAAGAGGTATGTCGTATTATAGTAAAAAGGCCGTATAATTCGGAAACGGCGCGTTAAATCGAAAAAATAATTGAAAAAATCTCCCCACACCCCTGGTTCTGTATGACAGTTCTGCGTTGAATGGAAAAGGTCCGAAGTCCGTATGTGGAAAATAAATTTCGGAAAGAAGAGGTGTGTGAGGTGATACAGTAAAAAAGGTCTTGTAATTCGGAAACGGTGCGTTGAATTGAAAAAATAATTAAAAAAATCTCCCCACTACTCTGGTTCTGATTGTCCGTTCTGCGTTGAATGGAAACGGTCCGAAGTCAGTATGTCGAAAAACAAAAAAGTTAGTCTAAAATTGCAACAGCAGTAGCGAACGCATTATCTTATCTCTGTATTGATTGATGATTTGTTGTTTTTTTTTAAAAAAATTTCGTATTCAACCACTCCTTGAGGTTCCAGCAATTTTACATTGTGTTAATTTTTTTGAACACCTTGTGTCACAAATATGAGCACTACCAATGACATCCATGATATGCAACACTTGTGTCAATAATTATTTTACCTATCTAAAGAAATCAACAATAAGAGGCAGTACCCATCTAAGGATACACAACCTGTATAATGCAATTTTTTTAAACATAGGTGTTAATATCGTACCATATTGGAAGTCGACGCACAAATCTAAAAACATTAATTTCGAGTTTTTGAATTTTCCCATTCCAAGGTGATATAAAATAAATAATTAATTAGGTAAATTCATAGTTTTAATTCTAACTTGATTTATTTTATTTAACATTTAAGGCAAATGTGATTTCCAAACACAAGATAAGTTCCATATCTCTTTAATTACATAATTGAAAGCATTAAATTTATTTAGCAGTTATTATTTGGCAACAAAGCCACCGCTGGAACTGCCGCCTATTAGCAAGTAGAAGAGTTACCACGCTAAATTTTATAGCTGGAAGCCGGCTAAGGAGACCCTGCTTCCATTTCGGGTTGCCAATTTCCAGCATTTAAGTAGCAGTCTGTAGCGGATACGCTATATTGTCTGTGGCTCAATTCTGATACCGGATTCGTGATCAGGAGGCAAAAATACTACGGATAAAATATGTCGCATGAAAAGTACAGACTACTTTTCTTTTTTTTGTGTTGTTTAAGTTGTTTGTTTTTCTATTAAATTATTCTTATTCCAATTTTTTTCCTGATCGTCAACTTTTACGTTTAAATTCATAGCCAACTTTTGAATTTTTTATGATTTTAATTAGTTAGTTGTTCGTGTTTTTGTGGAAAACGACGAAGTTTTTTGAAAACTAACAGAGTAAGAAATATTTTAGAATTAAATTCCCCATAAAATAAAGTATTCTCTCAGGGGTGCAGTTTAGTATACAGGTACGTTGCATTAAATCACCCTATTTTGAGTTTCCCTACATGCCTCTGCTCTGTGTCGGTTCTTCTGCAAAACACCCTGAACTGAGCAATTAAGAGTATTCCTACAGAACTAACTACTTTAGGACAAATAATTATTCCCCTTTTTTATATAATTATGTAAATTTCAAGTTTTTTTAAAATATTTCCTTAAAATTTGAAAAATCTAATTCAAAATGTAATTTAGACACACCTAAGTAAAAATCAACAAATTTTGACACTGTGTGGTGGCTAGACAAAGCAACAAAAGTTCAGTTAAATCGTCTTAAAATCTGCGGTGGTGGTTACGCGTACACGGGACAACAGGACACCCTGTATAAAGACAAGCCCGTTGTGGGACTTGCGGGGGAGACATCATAACGATTACGTTCGCCATCGATCAATCTGAGACAAAGGGCGCGATCCTGAAATATTTGCGATGTCTTGACGTTGCTGGCTTGCGTGAATATTTGCCGAAGAATGTCAGTGATGCTAACAATTTCCTCCGATAGCCAACCTGTGAGGCTGCAGAAGGGTATCAACTTAAAAATCTGATAGCGGCTGATAATAGTTCAGTAATTTGAACATTTTTACGAAACGTGACGCGGTATATTAGAGTATATTCAGTATAAACCGGCACATCCATCGGCACAAACAAATAAACAGTAAAACAAATATTTTTAAATTATGTGTAAAAAACAACAAAGTTGAATAAGTGCATTTATTTGTACATTGATTACAAACAAAATTTAATGCAAATTCTTTGCTCATTGTCTGTAAAATCCGATAGTGAAAACCGATAAACTCACTTTCTTATGTTTACAAAAACACGAGTACTCTGCAGCAATTGAATATATTCTTGAACACTTGAAACTCTGCATAGATATCAAGGATAGTACTACCAATCTACAAAAAAATAATTTTATGCTTTCATAATACCTACGAGCAAATTTTAAATAAATAATTCGCCTTATTTTTTGGACACATATTAATCGATTTTAATATGTGAATGTTAGTTGTTTAACTTTGTTTTTTTTGCACATCTGAAAATATTTGTTTTAATTCTTGTTTAGTTTATGTTGAAGTTTGTTTTTTTATGCATTGCAATTCCTTTTTTCCCTGATGTTAGCATATTAGCGTCGAAACCAGTAGGTAAGGGGGGAAATAAACCTTTGTGCAGAATTAAAAAGAACTCTATTTTACCCCATTACATCTACCGTCATTCAGCATTACAATGCAAATTTTAATTTTAGCTTTCGATGCTTCACTGATATATCTATCCCTACACTTCGTAATAGTTCTCTGTAGTTTTAATAAAGTCGAAGTTATTAATTATCACAAACAAATTCCTTTCTTTATTGTGGAAGCAGGCAAACATTGTTTCATTTTATTCTATCTTCTTCAGTAGCTCATAGTTTTTAAAATAATCATCGATTTTTTGTAACTTCTTTATTAGTTTTAATTCTTGAATTGCTAGATGTATTTTAAATGAACCGATATCTTATTATATTACTGTTATAGATATTTATAAACAAAAATAATTTGAAAATATAAACACTGTTGTTTTCAAAGCACTCTTTGTAAAATGGATAATTTGGTATGTTGACGAAAACAAAGGAATAAAAAATTTCATATAACATACCTCTTTAGAAGCCTTATTATCCTTTTTTGGAAAAATATTTACACGATTTTAATATTTAATTACTATAAATCCTAAAAATATCGGGTAAATGTAATCTAAGACCATCCTGTATATGTTCGTAGGTACCTCATTAATTCAATGTTTACATAAACATTACATTATGCAGTTATATAAGCGTTTCTTTAATTTAAATTTGATGAATTACGAACAGGTGATTTGTTATTTATTGGCATCTTATGTGCAAGGAGGTAAGTAAATTTTAATTGGCGCGTCCGCCAAAATTAAAAAGCTTAATAGCTTAATTCGTTTTGAAGTAGAGTGAATAAGAAATACTGGAATTAAATTATTAATTAAAAATTATAGGCCAGACGGTATCTGTTTCAAAGAGTCCATATTTGGGTGAATCGTATATCCACGGAGATTTTTGGCTTTCAAATATCACTAGAAATGAACATTTTTCTATGCGCATAAAAAAAAACGTGGGCTTAACTTTTAGCGGCACAATATGTTAAAAAATGCGAAAACTGTCATATTTTTCTTCCTATTTAATTGCGTATCTTTTTAAGAGTTGATTTTAGGCGAAAATGGAAGAGGATAAAAATATTTGCAATTAATTTTTTTACAAAACATATATAGTTACAAATCGAAAAAATCATGATTATGGTAAAAATCGAAAAAATCGCAAAAATGGGGTTAAAAAACAATACTTTTTAGGGAATTTTCTTGGGGTATTTAAATTGGGTATAGGACCTTTATACTTGGCTCAAAAAAACTTCATGTTATGTAGAATTATCAAACCAAATTTCATCAAAATCGGTTCTATAGATTTTGCATAATATTTTGCAATACAGATTTTGAAAAAAAATTTGCAAATTTTCAAAATTTTGCACAGCAAAAACCAAGGCCCTTAGATACTTGAAAATTTAATCACATATAGAAGGGCTCTCAAGCTTTTCAAACTTTTTTTTAAAAATCCGAATCCGTCAATTAGGAGAGCTCTGGCGTTTGTTTACACATTGGTCGAATTTTTGTACTTATAAACAATTAGAACTTTATGAATATTCAATCAAATCAAAGCAGGTTTTAAGAGTTCTTGGAAAGACGCTTCTTTAAAAAAAAAACAGATCGATTAATCAATTAGTTACGTAGTTATAGCCGTCATTTACACTAAATGTACCGGGCTAATTTTTCTAAAAATACCTTTGGTATTCCGAGTACTTACCAGGTCTAAGATTACAATGCTTTTCTTCATTGGCAACCTACTTTAAAACGTGTTTAAAGTTATTTATGCAAGGGAGAAATTCAATAAAATCATACGGGTGGTGATGGTTGGGGAAGCAGAGAGCGCGTCCGCTTCGGCCTGCTCGAAATTGAATCGGCCATAACTACGTAACTAATTGATCAATCGATCTGTTTTTTTTTTAAAAGATGCGTCTTTCCAAGAACTTTTAAAATCTGCTTTAACAAATTTGATTTGATTGAATATTCACAAAGTTCTAATTGTTTATAAGTACAAAAATTCGACCAATGTTTAAACAAGCGCCAGAGCTCTCCAAATTGACGGATTCGAATTTTTCAAAAAAGTTGGAAAGCTTGAGAACCCTCTATATGTGATTAAATTTTCAAGTACCTAAGGGCCTTGGTTCTTGCTGTGCAAAATTTTGAAAAATTTGCATTTTATTTTTCAAAATCTGGATTGCAAAATTATTATGCAAAATCTATCGAACCGATTTTGATGAAATTTGGTGTGATAATTCTACATAACATGAAGTTTTTTTGAACCAAGTATAAAGGTCCTATACCCAATTTAAATACCCCAAAAAAATTCCCTAGGAAGTATTGTTTTTAACCCCATTTTTGCAATTTTTTCGATTTTTACCATAATAATCATGATTCATTCGATTTGTAACTAGACATGTTTTGTAAAAAATTTAATTGCAAACAATTTTTTCCTCTTCCATTTTCGCCTAAAATCAACTCTTGAAAAGATACATAATTAAATAGGAAGAAAAATATGACATTTTTCCAATTTTTTTAACATATTGTGCCGTCAAAAGTTAAGCCCACGTTTTTTTT
>NW_019416733.1:159443-185786 GCF_000390285.2 Anoplophora glabripennis
TTTTTTCAATCTCACGGCTTTGTTATTGCAAATTTCGTAATCGGACCACCGCCATTTTGTAGCTATTTTTATTACGAACAAAATCATGTCCTAAGCATTTTTTTCGTACAAAGTCATCCCGCTGAGTTATTCAAAGAAAACTATTAAAACAAATTTTTTTCACGATTAAATTGTTAATAACTTTTTTCCTGATTAAATACTTTGTCAGCAAATTAGCCTGTTATTGTACTCATCATTTAAAGTATTCCTGTGTAGTTATTTCCGAGTTATCAAGGAAATGTCACCAACAGTAACTTTTCGGTCTCTGCCGACTGGACTAAAAGGAATTTTTCGAAAAACTAGCCCGGATATCGCAGTACATTTAGTGTAAATGACGGTTAACTTTGATCGCCTATAACTACGTAACTAATTGACCAATCGATGTTCTTTTTAAGAAGCGTCTTTCCAATAACTTTCAAAACCTGCTTTAAAAAATTTGATTTGATTAAATATTCACAAAGTTATTCTAATTGCTTATAAGTACAATAATTCGACCAATGTTTAAACAAGCGCCAGAGCTCTTCTAATTCGAATTTTTCAAAAAAACGTTTGAAAGCTTGAGAGCCCTTCTATATGTGATTAAATTTGTAAGTATCGAAGGGCTTTGGCTTTTGCTGTGCAAAATTTTGAAAATTTAATTACAAACATTTTTTTCCTCTTCCATAAGATACATAATTAAATAGGAAGAAAAATATGTTGTTTTTCAAATTTTTTTAACATATTGTGCCGCCAAAAGTTAAGCCCACGTGTTTTTTTATGCGCATAGAAAAATTTTCATTTCTAGTGATATTTGAAAGCCACAAAGCCAAAAATCTCCGTGGATATACGATTCACCCAAACCAAAACAGGTACCGCCTAGTCTATTATGCTAATTAGCACGGTTAAAATTATTTTGCCCCATTTCGAAGGAACGTTTAATATTGAACGTATTTTATCATGTTTTTGGAGATTTTCCAAAGAATTAGCAGTAAACTACTGCTAAAATAATAAAAAATTGTTAAAACTTATTGAGAACCCCTGGGATCGTTCTCGACTTACATACTAGATATAAGTAGAGGTAAATGGCGTGTTTGCTGTTTTGTCCCGTTTTTTTTTTATAGTAAACTGCAGAATTCTTCTACAATATTAGACAATCATCGGTTCTACTTTAGTTTTCAATGTGGTATCTGTGGTTGCTGTATGACCACGAAAACATTGCAAAAATACCAACAAGGAGAAGGTAAGGTAGTCGGATTTTTGTAATTTTTGATATTTATGGTACGTGTAGTTTGGACCTTGAATAAGAATTTTCCGAAGTAGTTCGGCGCAACGTTCATAAATTACCGAGATAATCGATTTTGAAGTTTTACCTGATTGTTAAATCCACTAGATGTGACATTTTCTTCAATTGGGAGCGTGGCCTAATTGGTAGCGTTTGGGACTGACAGTCATAAGATCGTTGGTTCGAGTCCGTCGCGTGACATTTTTTTTTGTTTTTTCAAAACGCACCATGGTTTTTTATTATTTTTTTTTATCTCGAAAATTATGAACAGACGGAATATTATAATAAATACTTATGTATATGTAGGAATATTCAAGTATTTTATTAAAATGCACAATTGGTTGATAAACAATATTTATTATGAATTAACAATAACGTTTCTTTAAAAAAAAACAAACGAGGTCAGGTAGGATGTTTTTTTATTTTATATTTATGTTAGTATTTGACATTTTACACAGTGTGGCACAAGCCAGAATGGTAGCTATCATAAAAAAAGGAGAAGCAGAAATTTTTTAAACATCTAGCTTCCTTTCTTTTTCTTTTTCTGATCTCGAAAATTATGAACAAACGAAATATTACGAGAACTGTATGTAGGAATATTCTTCAAGTGTTTAATTAACATTTTGAGTTAGGTTGTGTGGGTCGTCCTGTGTCCTCCGTGTTTAAAAAAACCGCTTACAGAACACACCTGCTCGGGCATAAAAAGTTTCGGTAAATTCCACAAAGGGCAGAGAAGCATCGAAACAGTGTGATGAAAGAACAATCTTTCAAAATGTTAACGAAATTTGCTTCGACGTCGATATTTTGAAAACAAAATGCGCCTGTAAAAACATAACATTACACGACATGCTAGATGCTTAAAAAAATTCTGCTTCCCATGTTTCTATGATAACTATCATTCTGCGTAAAATGTCAAATACTAAAAATAAAATAAAAAACCTACCTGACCTCGTTTGTTTTTTTTTTAAGAAACATTTGTTAATTCATCATAAATATTGTTTATCAACCAATTGTGCATTTTTATTAAATATTTGAATAATATTCCTACATATACATAAGTAGTTATTATATTTCGTTCGTTCATAATTTTGGAGATGAGAAAAATAATAAAAAAATGTCAGGAAATGGGACTTTTTAATAAAACTCTTTATTTATTTTTCTGTTAATATTTATTTAATAATCACTTTTTGTGTGGCTCTGTCATATACAAAGGAAGGTCTATAACCAACTAACTATATGAATCGCAGTTAGAAAAAGGAATTTTAACTTGTCAGCGTGTTAGGGCGTTCCCCGCTCAAGTGTGAAGCCGATAATATAAACAATTCTTATCGGTGTTTATACCTAGTAATTGAGGATATTTTGAATACGAAAATATATTAGTTTTTGTAATAATAAAAATATACGAGGTTTCTAACAAAAACCATATGATAGGTTTAAAAAAAAAATGGCATGTGTCGCATCTAGTGGATTTAGCTGTCAGGTAAAACTTCAAAATCGATTATCTCGGTAATTTATGAACGTTGCATCGAACTACTTCGGGAAAATTCTTATTCAAGGTCAAACTACACGTACCATAAATATAAAAAATTACAAAAATCCGATTACCTTAGCTTCTCCTTGTAAAATGATACGCCCCTGGAATCGAATTCCCCATTGCAAGGGTCTACATGTTGAGAATGACTCACTGCCTACTAGTTTGGCACTAAAGCATACTTTTGTATTAGTCCATTGAAATGAAGGCTGAACCTCCATTTTTCCTCTGTCGATCAAACCTGGGCGCAAATATGTTTTCGACCCTCAGAAATCTGAATCCGCAAAAATTTTTGACCTAGGTGGTCAGGAAAGGGGTCAAAAGGTCAAAAAACCGTAAAAAATAAGCTTTTTCGCAAATATCTCATAAACTACGGCAAGNAACATATTGTGCCGCCAAAAGTTAAGCCCACGTTTTTTTTTATGCGCATAGAAAAATTTTCATTTCTAGTGATATTTGAAAGCCAAAAAGCCAAAAATCTCCGTGGATATACGATTCACCCAAACCAAAACAGTCTATTATGCTAATCAGCACGGTTAAAATTCTTTTGCCCCATTTCGAAGGAAAGTTTAATATTGAACGTATTTTATCATGTTTTTCGAGATTTTCCAAAGAATTAGCAGTAAACTACTGCTAAAATAATAAAAAATTGTTAAAGCTTTTTGAGAACCCCTGGGATCATTCTTGACTTACATACTAGATATAAGTAGAGGTAAATGGCGTGTTTGCTGTTTTGTCCCGGTTTATTTTATAGAAAACTGCAAAGTTCTTCTACAATATTAGACTATCTACTTTAGTTTTCAATGTGGTATATGTGGTTGCTGTATGACCACGAAAACATTGCAAAAATAGTAAAAATACTATAAGCCTAAATACTGCTCGAAGGAAACTTACAACGTGCGTATGATTGCTGTCACCTTCTCGCGGTCGAAGCCCCAGCTGGTTGTAGTGATGAAGTCCCGAGAGTCCTCCGTAGGGGTCGGTGAGGTAATCCAGGTGTTGTTGCGGGGGTGGACTAGGCGGATGGTGAAACGGCGGCGGGAAGTACGGGGGCTGGAAGTCGGGCTGTGGCAGTTGATGTTGCATCGCCGTAGTGTGGTGCAGGCCTCCGGAACCCCTGTGGTGTGCACTGGAACCGCTTGCACTGTATCCCGGAGAACTGCTGCTCAGCGTCAGGGAACCATGTCCGCTTGCGGTGAGCCGTTCCTGAAAAAAAAAAACGAGGCTGAGTTTAGGATTTATATTTTGTCGATTTTTTTCGGTCGCGGAAAAAATGGCTTGTATAAAATTACTGTATTAAGCAGTGGCGGCGCGGGGCGATATACTAGGTACGAAAAAATGCAGTCAATGTCGTATTATTGAGATATATTATTTTTGCATTGCGAAATCAAATTCTGTGAATTATTCTCGAATTATTTATCGATTTGTTTTTAATTAATGCCAAAAATTTTAATATTTAACATAAATTCTTATGGGAAATAATATGATTCGTATCCTTACAATCGGATTACGGGTGAAAAAAAAGCAAATGGTAGGACGAACAAATTATAGACATTTACCTGAATCATTAATTAATAGATGAGAAGAAGAAAAATAGTAGGTTATAACACATTTCACAGAGAAATAAATTATCAAGTATTAAAAGTTGTGACTTGTCGTCTGCCAAGTAAAAAACGCGAAGGAGAAACGGCAACAGCGAAATAGAGTATGAATGAGGATATGTGGCGGGAAATTTAAATAAACGTTTCGGTACACAACTTAGTCATTAGAAATGGATTACATTCAACTTGTGTTTATTTGTGTAATTCAATTTGGAATAATAAAATAAAATGGGAAATTTTCAAATGAAGTATCTATGTTTTTTGATTTTTTTTTGTTTATAAAGTACGATAAACTTTCAATACCAGAAGTAAAAAATACAGCAGTATATAAACAATTAAATATTTATACTTTGCATCACCGCGCATATAACAATCATATGCATTTTGATAAATAATAATGACTTTTTTAATATCATTTTTCATTTTAAAATTAACATATCACAAGAAATTATGTGCAACTTGTTCGGAAAAGTCCCCACTCGTTACACAATGTACTATAGAAATATGAAACCGATCTTATCTAAAGAACAACTAATATGTTTATACCATGCGCAGGTAGGATCACGACTGGGTTATGGAGTAATCNGCTTGCGGTGAGCCGTTCCTGAAAAAAAAAAACGAGGCTGAGTTTAGGATTTATATTTTGTCGATTTTTTTCGGTCGCGGAAAAAATGGCTTGTATAACATTACTGTATTAAGCAGTGGCGGCGCGGGGCGATATACTAGGTACGAAAAAATGCAGTCAATGTCGTATTATTGAGATATATTATTTTTGCAGTGCGAAATCAAATTCTGTGAATTATTCTCGAATTATTTATCGATTTGTTTTTAATTAATGCCAAAAATTTGAATATTTAACATAAATTCTTATGGGAAATAATATGATTCGTATCCTTACAATCGGATTACGGGTGAAAAAAAAGCAAATGGTAGGACGAACGAATTATAGACATTTACCTGAATCATTAATTAATAGATGAGAAGAAGAAAAAAAGTAGGTTATCACACATTTCACAGAGAAATAAATTATCAAGTATTAAAAGTTGTGACTTGTCGTCTGCCAAGTAAAAAACGCGAAGGAGTAACGGCAACAGCGAAATAGAGTATGAATGATGATAGGTGGCGGGAAATTTAAATAAACGTTTCGGTACACAACTTAGTCATTAGAAATGGATTACATTCAACTTGTGTTTATTTGTGTAATTCGATTTGGAATAATAAAATAAAATGGGAAATTTTCAAATGAAGTATCTATGTTTTTTGATTTTTTTTTATTTATAAAGTACGATAAACTTTCAATACAAGAAGTAAAAAATACAGCAGCATATAAACAGTATGTGCAACTTGTTCGGAAAAGTCCCCACTCGTTACACAATGTACTATAGAAATATGAAACCGATCTTATCTAAAGAACAACTAATATGTTTATACCATGCGCAGGTAGGATCACGACTGGATTATGGAGTAATCTTTTGGGGTAACTCCTCCTTGGCTTCGGATGTGTTTTAGCACAAAAAAGAATTTTAAGATGTGCAGCTGACGTTTTTAGATATTATTCGTGTAGAGATATATTTAAAGGTTGTAAGATTTTAACGCTTACTGGTGTTTTTATTGCATATTTTTAAGAATATTGGTGACTATAAATTAGTTAAAGATATTCATAATGTTAATACTAGGCAAAAAAAAAATAATTTTATTTACCATTTTATAAGACTACATTGGTGTACAAATTTTTAATAAACTTCCACGGTATTTAAGGGAGATAAAATATATAAATTATTTTAGATCTTAGCTGAAAAAATACCTTGTCGACAGATGCTTTTATGGCATAAATTAATTCTATGCACAAGACTAAATTGGTGATAGGAGTGTGTCCAACTTTTATTGTTATTGTTAGGGTTACTTTTAATGTAATTTTATTTAGAACCGATTATTCCTATACAGTTATTGTAATTGTCTAACGGAAAATAAATAAATTATTATTATCAATAATTTCAGTATATTTTTTAGAATAATTTGGTTGAAATGACATCGTATTACAGTATAATACTACATTATATCAAAATTGCAATCGCTTTAAACCCTTGTAAGGAACATTTGTATTCACAGAAGTGCATCATAGTAGCATGTAACCAAATAATATTAAAACTTTTCCACACGAATCACTTCGTGATCACAGTTTCTAGATAATCTAAAATACGTAGAAGTTCTTTGCAAAAAGAGCAGTGTATGCTTTGTGCCATGTTCTCTATGTCGATTAGTTGATGCCCTCGAACGGTGTGCGGAGGTTGTGGCTCCCCAATCTTCTCTTCAACTGCTTTTTTCCTGCTTTTGCTATTTTCTGTTCTAATTGTCAAGCACTCATACCTTCCTTGGTCACTTTTCCTTTCTACCGACTGTTCTTCATCCTACATTTTATAGTTTAAAACAATCAGCTGTGCGAGCGATCATATAGCATCGTATACCTATATACATGACAAGGACTACCAACTTAGAAATAATAAACTAGGCATACTTGTGCGCTGTTGCCAAGTTTCTATTGGGTAAAAATATTAATTAAAAGATGGAAATATATAATTATATTATAAGTATTTTAAACTCGATGTTATTCAATATCTACAAGTAAGTATCTCAATCTATTTACTTTCTACTCATAAAGAATATTTTTCTTAGCATTGGTAGCAATGATTACTTAACACAGTAAGTATTGTCCCCCCCCCCCCCCNGAATATTGGTGACTATAAATTAGTTAAAGATATTCATAATGTTAATACTAGGCAAAAAAAAAATAATTTTATTTACCATTTTATAAGACTACATTGGTGTACAAATTTTTAATAAACTTCCACGGTATTTAAGGGAGATAAAATATATAAATTATTTTAGATCTTAGCTGAAAAAATACCTTGTCGACAGATGCTTTTATGGCATAAATTAATTCTATGCACAAGACTAAATTGGTGATAGGAGTGTGTCCAACTTTTATTGTTATTGTTAGGGTTACTTTTAATGTAATTTTATTTAGAACCGATTATTCCTATACAGTTATTGTAATTGTCTAACGGAAAATAAATAAATTATTATTATCAATAATTTCAGTATATTTTTTAGAATATTTTGGTTGAAATAACATCGTATTACAGTATAATACTACATTAAATCAAAATTGCAATCGCTTTAAACCCTTGTAAGGAACATTTGTATTCACAGAAGTGCATCATAGCAGTATGCCACTTATGCATGTAACCAAATATAATATTAAAACTTTCCCACACAAATAACTTCGTGATCACAGTTTCTAGATAATCTAAAATACGTAGAAGTTCTTTGCAAAAAGAGCAGTGTATGTTTTATGCCATGTTCTCTATGTCTATTAGTTGATGCCCTCGAACTGTGTGCGGAGGTTGTGGCTCTCCAATCTTCTCTTCAACAGTTTTTTTTCCTGCTTTTATCTCGATTTTATTCAATATCTACAAGTAAGTATCTCAATCATTGGTAGCAATGATTACTTAACACAGTAAGTATTGTCCCCCCCCCCCTCCGTCTCCTTCACACCCCACTCGAAGCTATCGTGGTAAGTTGTATTAGTGCACTATCAACGTTGCCAGTTGTTACAGTTTTAAAACCAATTATAGAGAGACAATGGAAAATAATTTAATAAAACAAATTGTTTTTGTATGACTTAGCGACGTGTTACGTGTTATTTTAAAGTCACCATAGTTTTTGATATCGATGTGGATGGAGAGCCGAACATTAAAAAAACATTGTTTTAAAAAAAATAAAAAATAGGGTATTTCGGTAACAATAAGTTATAATAGATCCCAATTTATATTATTTCCTGAATTTTAAAAGAAATACGTTTTCCTTTTAAATTAAGAAAGTTGCCAGCGTAGCAAATTCTAAAAAATATTGTTATAAGGCGCTGATCTCGCATAAGGTTCGTCGAGTTCTTTCAAACATCATGAAGTAGGCTGTCGTATCGTAACGATCGAATATTATCAGTTGTTATCGATTTAATAGATCGAGATAAGATTTTTATCCATCAGGTATTTAATTCCGATTAAAAAAATAGATATGAATGTCTGATTCTTGTGGTAAATTGTAAGCAGGTTCGTTAGCTTCCACATTCTTTATAGGTAGGTGTACATATACTACGAGTACGGAAATTTACAGGGTGAATCATTATAGTGAGGTGTTCTTGACTTTGTGTCATCTATTTTTACAGTTCTTGGTAAATACTACAGTACTTCTTTACTTTTATGTATAAATAACACTGTCGTGAAAGTTTTTTATGTCGTTTTTAATGGCTCCTACATTGCCTTTTATAATGAAGTAAATAACTATTTACAAATAGTATGCAGATGATAATATTAAATGCCTACATTGAATATTCATTGAAATAAATGGAATTTATTTTTTATGGATAAATTAATGTTTATTAGTTGTTGTAATACATACTAGTATGTAGAATTTACGTTGCATATTCCGATGCTTAGTGTTCTACTAACGTCTTAATTTAATTGCGTGTTACTTAGAGATGGGCGACAAATGCATATGCATAAGCGAACTTAAGAGATTTCTTAGAAATGTCAGATGTCAAAAATTTAACTGACAGGTGATAAAATAAGCGTCACTTGAGTAATACTATAAATCATTACAGCAACTCTGTCCCTTGCCACTTATTTGTGTAAAGTAATATTTGGGGAAAAAAACGGTAGAAGTATTTTTATAGTTGCACAGTAGATGACGTTTTAGGAACTGTTTAGTACAGTGGCTCTATACAAGACAGTGGCGACGATAGCGACTAAATCCCGCCCATCCGCCATGTTGCATCCAATGTCAAATTAAAAGTAACTTTTACAAAAAATAAATTAAGTAGAAATAGTATTGTTCTTATAAATTTCACGCACGGAATTTTACGCAAATAACTACCTTGGAAAGTGATTTTAAATAATGTATGAATGTAGAATCTACTTGTGCAATAGGGGAGGATAAATATACAGGGTCGGAAAGTCCCCATGGTAAATGGGCTGTTACGTGAGAGCGATAAAGAAAGTCATAGAAATCCGTGCGATAGAGAAAGATGGCCATAATGAAGGCGTCTAATAGTCACCGCCCATTTCGCCCTTCCACAAATAAGATCCACTTCTAATAAATCTTTTAACAATTTTATTTTCGATCTGATGACAATTTGGTACATCTAAATTTAAACCAGACATTCCATTTAAGAAAAACTCTTTTAAACTTAAGTTTTGTGAAGATATAATCGCAAAAAATTTTGTAAAAATACTTTCCACCTGCAAGAAGAAATGAAATACCGCTCCATTGCAAAAAAGTTATCTAAATTTCTTAAATGCGCTAAATTTTGAAAATGTTTTATAAATCGGCATTTTAGAACCAACAGCATGTACACAGCTTGTGTTTTAACTTTGAGCAATATACAGGGTGTTTCTAAAATAGGATTCCAGACTTCTGCTACGTATATAACTCATTAAAATAAGCCAAAAAGTTCCTATTAACATGTGCCCTAAAACGCACCCTTAGGAAGTTATATGCCCTTAAAAGGGCTCAAACAAAACTGTTTTTTTTCTGTTATTGACAAAATGGTCGCAAATAAATAGAAAAAAAAAATTATGGGTCTTACATAACTTTTTACGTTAAATAACATGGGCTACTCCGTCTTTCGACATGCAAATCATATGCGTCCCATTTAGGTTGGTGAAGGGGGTTTTCGGCCCGTAATTTTTTTTATTTCAATTTTTTTACAATTTTCTCTACAGATTTATAAAATTTTATGTAAAAAGATATTATCTTTGACCAAATCGATATTTCCAGTGGTTTTCGAGTAAATTGAGTTTGAAAATTACTCTGCTCTTTAAGTTATTAGGCCAAAAATTACAAAAATCTGTTTACCATGGCAAATAAAAGACTGACGTTGCCACAACGCTTAATAAAAATAGTCTTAGTTTATGTCCTAAATTATTTATTAAATGATCGGATCCTTCATAACTGCAATTTATTTGAAAAAAAAAAACAGTTTTGTTTGAGCCCTTTTAAGGGCATATAATTTTCTAAGAGTGCGTTCTGGGGCACATGTTAATAGGAACTTTTTGGCTTATTTTAATGAGTTATAAACGCAGCAGAAGTTTGGAACCCTATTTTAGAAAAACACACATTTATAAAGAGGATTAAATTAGAGTAAATACCGGTAGGTAGCAAAAAACAGTAATTCCACAAATAATCTTTAAGTTTCTGTCCCTTAGTACAGAATACCCAATATTGTATCACTAATATTCACCAAAATTAAAATAAAACAATTGAATACACCATAAGAATGCTCCTGACACAATCATGACATATCACAGATGAATTTGACACTGGATGCAACATGGCAGCTAAAATCACGTGGACCAATTAAAAATGATACACTCTATTCTCGCCACTGTACCTATTGTATACAGTCACTGTACTTTTTTGTAGAGAGACTTAAATTTATATTAAATATTGGCACCTTATGTTATACTTTTATATAACTTCATGTTTGGTGTGAATTATACCTTCCTGATTAATATATTATTTATATAAACTCAGCTGGGAATTACGTAATTTTGTTAAAAGATGCGATATCAAATTTAATTATTTTTTGAATAGCGGACACCTGTTAGAGACTACCTATGTTCTGGTATTTTGTATCTGTAGGTATATACAGAGAAAACCGTTACTCTATTGCCAACAATAGCCCTATACCCGTATTTGACCACTATTTCATTGAATTAATACTTGGCGGAGATTCAGTTCAGTGTCATTCAAATGCATGTTAAAAAAAATTTATTATTCTTCACGTCGCCCGCTATTTTCACAAAAAAAATACCAATGTTTTGATGCCACTGGAAAAACTTTTATCAGATATCAATTGAAAATCTTTCCCGAAATTCTTGACTCTAAATATACGGTATTAAAATTATTAGAGTATATAAAGTTATTTTGTAGGATTAATCAGATTTACAGATGTTATTGACGTTATGCCGAGAAAAGTGGTTTTTAATTGCCAATATCTCGAAAACGGTTAAAAACATAAAATAAAACTAAATAGAAAAAGGTTCTTTCGACTGGGCATATACGTACTAATTTTTTTTATGTACAGGGTGTCCCAAAAGTGACGCCCGTCCTTCTGGGATTTGATTAAGGAGACAAACACGAATTGAAAATCAAGAGTGGAAAGTTTTCCGATTGTTTTCCGTTGTTGAGTTATTCAAAAAAATATTCAAAAAACTAAAAAAATGAAAATCCATTTTTTTTCTCAAAACTGAGGTGTGTGCTTATAGGAATTATTTTAACCTGAAAAGGATAGAGAAAAACATTTTAATAATAAAACATAAACTAAAACCATAATGTGCTTAAATAATAGAAATTGTTTTTACAAAAGGTATTCAAATAAGTTGCCCTCTACTTCAAGACAAAAATTATCAAGATTCAACATTGACGCATGAACACTCTGTAGCATCTCTTGGTCTATTAACGCGACAGCAGCGTATATACCGACTATAAATCTTTTCTTTTAATAACCCCAAAAGAAAAATCTATAGGAGGCCATGGTCCTCCTCTTCCAATCCATCTATCCCGGAGGTTTCGATTCAGATAACTAAATTTTATATTCGTAAACCATAATGTGATGGAGCTCCATCGTGTTGAAACCAATAATTTAGTCTAACTACTAACGGAACGTCATCCAGCAATGGCAATTGTATAAGTTTTCATTTAAAAACATATACAGCAAATACAGCTTTGAACTACATAAATATTTAATAACCCAGCCCAAATGTTTATTTTTAGTTTTTTGAATAACTCAACAAAGAAAAACAATCGGAAAATTTTCCACTCTTGATTTTCGATTTGTTTTTGTTCCCTTAATCAAAACCCATAAGAACGGGCGTCACTTTTGGGACACCCTGTATATAACACGTTTAATTAGCTTTCGACATTTTCAAGAGAATGCATTGTAAAATAAAAATGCATGAAATTATAGGAACATTTTTTAAAATAGGATTTTACAAGTTAAAACTTAAAACTGAGGGAACGTATTTTAAAATAGAGAAATTGTTTATAAAAGTGAAGGCGCAGTTGCTGTGTTACAGCTGTTTATTATATCGTAACAATAATTTGTGTGTTAGGTACTTTTTGAAAGCGAAACTTTTAAAAATATTGTGCATGTTTCGTATGATCATAGTCGAAAGCGAGACTTAAAAAACTTGTAATATTACATCCACAACAAAATATATTCATATATTGGTTTATTATCGGAAAAATAAAGCAGAATAAATAGCTAACAAATTTAACGTTATAACGGTTTTTTTTACACAACTATTATTTTAGGGACTTAGACTAACATTCGTGTGAAATTAATCAAAAAATTACATTGAAAAACGAGAATTTTATCTGAATATAATTCAATGGGGGATCCGCCAAAATCTTGAAGAAGAAAAATAATATCTACTATTAAACGAAAATTAAAAGAGACCACAATTATTTTATGAAAGGGTGAAAAATGTGTTTCAAATTATTCTGTGACTAGCGATGTGTATTTTGTATTTGTCTGTTTTTTTCAGTGAGTTACTTCACAAAGATAACACAGGCCGACAAAATTTCAGAAAAAAAAATTCCAGAAATCAGACACTATGCTTCCGAAGGCATTTGGCGCGCTGAATCCGAATCTGGCCTCAGAGTTGATCCATCACCCTAGGTTTCCGAGATATTCTAACCTAAAAGTGTAAAAACACGTACTTTTACTATATTCAAGGTTATGTAACTTGGCGAAAAAAAAATTTTTCTCAAAACTGAAAACATCATTGGAAACGACTATCTTTCCCCTTCAAAACGCATTTTTTTATTTGGAAAAAGCTCTATTTTTCGCGGAGATATCGTCAATTTAAGATGACCAGTATGGCTATATTATTACATCATGGCTAACCCCATAACACTGAGCGCTGCTAGCCCTAATTGTTAGGAACGTTAACCCCAAGCCCTATAACCCCACAACACTAAGCGGAGCGAGCCCTCATCGTCAGGAAGGTTAACTTCAAGCCCTATAACCCAATAACACTAAGCGCTGCGAGCCCTAATCGTCAGGAAGGTTAACCCCAAGCCCTATATGTCTGGAAGGTTAATCCCAAGCCCTATTGGGTTATTGGGTTATTTGGGTTATTGGGGTTAACCTTCCTGACATATAAGGCTCGTAGCGCTTAGTGATATTGTGTTATAGGTCGAGCCATGGTAATAAGGTAGCTATACTGATCATTTTTAATCGACGGTATCTCCGCGAAAAATAAAGCGTTTTACAAATAAAAAAAATGCGTTTTGAAGGGGAAAGATAGTAGTTTCCAATGATATTTTCAGTTTTGAGAAAAAAATTTTTTTCGCCACATATCCTTGAAAATAGCAAAAATACGTGTTTTTTGCACCTTTAGGTTAGAATATCTCGGAAACCTAGGGCGATGGATCAATTCTGAGGCCAGATTCGGATTCAGCGCGCCAAATGCCTTCGGAAACGTATTGTCTGATCTCTGGAATTTTTTCCTTGTTGGCCTGTGTAACCCTTGATTGATCCTGTTTTCGCAGGTGACAAAATACCCAATAAGTAAGGAAAAAAACCTTTCTATGCAATAGCAAAAGTGTACTTTTGGAGGTACCCACATCTACGTTTGACCTCTAATATTCCGTGAATGAGTTGGCAAAACAGCGGCGGTTAAGTATATCGAATAATAACACCGCCTTCGTCAAATCCGAATTAATCCAAACAATATTACCGTACATTTCGAAGCGTGTATTAGCGCAAGATTATCGCCATTTGGAAGCACCGTGCTGGAGAATACAGCGTCCGCGAGATTGGAACACAGTTTTAATATTAGTACTGTTAGCTCGGATGAGACAATCATTCATTATGTTTACAAGATAGGACACCGCGAGAGCTCCGATCATGTGGGGCCCTGGGGGACCGCGATCTGGGCGTGCACTTGCCTGACGGCATTCCACAGTGCTCCGGGCAACTTACCTACACCTCTGGCATCACACTAGAATTTCCTTAAAGTATAATATTAAATTTAAACTCGAGAGTTCGGGTGTGTAATGAAGGCAGCTGGAACTACTGGAAGTATATTTAATGGGGGTAATGAACAAGGCCTAATATTTCAGGCGTACTTATCCCCCCGGTGTAATGTTTTCCGTTTTTTCTTTATTTGTTTGGGTATTTTGTCGCCCGTGAAAACATTTAAAACATTAATTGGATAAATCTTTGCGTCAGTCGAGGGTTATTTTTATGAAAATAGTTTTGTCTAAGCAAAAATTTTACTCTGAATTTGGATCCTTGCTGCCTACAAATTGTAAAAGAAGTAATAATAGAATAAACATCATATGATTTAACTATAGAAAGAGGCAAATACAAAATAATCAAGAATAATCAAAAACGAAAAGGTCGGAAGACGAAAACAGACGAAAACTTTTTGAAGTGCGCTATACATATACAGAGTGTTAATTAAGTATGTACAATAAATTCAACAGACGATTATTTGAGTGATTTTAAGACAAAAAGTCCATACTGGTCCGCAGATGCTTCGTTTTCAAGATACAGGTTGTTAAACTTTTATAAAAATATTGCTTTTCGTAAATGTCTTAAATACCCTTTACCCAATTTTGTTGTAATTTGGCAGTGTTATTTGTACTTTATGTTATTTAGATGTTACATGTTATTAATAAAAAATTATAAAAAAATGATAATTTCCAAAAGAATTATTTATTTATTTATCTATTTATTTATTTAGTTTATTTTGCTTATATGACTTTATATGAATGTATAGTAATGGTCAATATGATGGACAACAGTGGCCCACACAAAAATACAATTATAACGAGCGTTCGAATAAAAACGTGATCGAAGTTGGCTCTGACACATTGGACGTAGGGAGTAGCTTATAGCGACCAACTTAACCTCATTTCTCAACGAGGTGTTGAGAAATGAGGAAAAAAAAGACTATATGACTTTATTTTAAAGAATAATCGTGATAACAATAACAAACAATTAAAGGAGCTGCGGAAAGTGTCCCCCTCCTTGTTATAACAATAAATTAAAGCAGCTGCTGAAAGTGTCCCCCTCCTTGTTCCAAGCACTTTTCACACCTGTTCCTCAAAGAATTAAAGACATTTTCTAAGATGCTCGGGGTATTGTTAATTTCACGAATCTTGTCTATAAGTCGAGCCTGCAGATGGTTTAAATCAGGAATAGGCAGTTCAAAAATAGTGTTTTTAAGGTAAGGCCACAAAAAGAAATCACACGGCGTAATATCACATGACCTCGGTGGAAATTCATGTTCAGCATTGAGANCAAACAGTGTATAAAGCCATGCTTTTTTAAGGTTTTAAGTGACCTTAACAAATTCCCAATTGAATCAAAAACCAGTGAAACATCATATACTTTAAAAAAATTATAATTTTTATATAATGGCATAAATTTTTGAACAAACTTTCATTGATTTTGTAGTAAGTGTGTCATTGCAAAAGGTTATATTGTTTTATGTTTATTATTAAGACATTCCCTGCGTAAATTTTTACGCAGATGTTATCGAAGATTGGTTTTTATCATGTTTCTTCTGCTTTTTATGAACAAAATTCACTTTGAGATTAAACAGACCCACTTTACAGTAATACTATAGGTTTTTGACTGTTGAATCAGTTATGAGATGATCCAGTTCGTAATTTGTGACCCGCTGCGATTTTTTCGGAAAATCAGTGTGTAGGGATTTTTTAATAAAAAGGCAAAAATACTAGGAACGCAGAAAATAAAAAGTTCTCAGTGGTAAACGAACAAACTAAACCAGTTTTTTGTAAGATTCCAGCCAACGCAATCAGAAGACATTTTTAAATTCGCGGAAAGAGTTCGCGAAGCGTGACGCTTCTGGTGGCTCCCTTGAAGGGAAGATTAAGAAAGGTGGAGTCTCTGAACCCGTGGGAGGAGTCTGCGAATATAGGGGTTGATGTCTATTAGGGATGCTGCGGTTACGCCGCTTAGAGCGTAAAACTTCCCATTTATCACCACCGCTGTCACCTCATGTCACAGTTTATCAAATCTCTGTATCTATTACGGATACAGTCCCTCGGATTTTTGTCTGTCGGATTCCTCCTCAATTTTTTTTAATCCATATCGCAATTAGAGTTATTATCTGCATATTATTTAGTGTTTAATCGTTGTTTCGTCATTGTTTGTTATTTTTGTGTGTGGTATTATGCGGTAGTGTTTTTGTTTTCGATTTAAATGAACTATGCAAGAGCACAAATCGTTTTTGATAAAGGATCTTTTGGGCGACGTGCTTAGCCAGTCGAGTACTAATGAAGGTAAATAAATAATTTTGTTCCAACACTCAGAAGTTATCTTTAAAATAGAGTAAAAAAATATATATGTGCAGAATTTAATTTTAAAAATTTTCTTACTCTTGTTAAATTTTAAAAAACTTTATAGTTTTCAAGAAAAACCGTATTAACTGACACAAGATTTTAAGAGTGTTCATTAGAAAATAATCCAAAAGTCAGTAGTAGGCTTTATCTTTCAAATTTGACAATTGGCCAAATAAATTTTACAATACTTCTCTCCTAATTCTACAAAAAGAAAACAAGTCGCTAGGTAGTTTTTAAATAAGCGAATATTATATTAAGTAAAAAACACAAATAAATAATAAAAATAATAATTGATATTTTTTCAACAACAGTCAGAGACAATTGTTGAAATAAAATAATTTTATTACTAACTGATAAGTTTGAAAGATAAATCATTGCCTACTACTGTTTTTCAATTATTTTCTAATAAACACTGTTAAAATCTTGTTTCAGTTAATACAGTTTTCTGAAGCATGTATTTTGGCTGAAGGTGATCATTTCCAACATTTGTTATAATAAAACATAGTAAAGTAATTTCACTGTTAATTAATTATGTTGTTATTATTTTAAGTAAAAACACACTTGATCAAAGAAATCAATATTGTTGTTAATCGGATTAAAAAAGTGTAAAGAAAATAATACAATGGCGCATATGGTGACACCTGTAAGTATATGACTATACCAATCAAATTTAGAAAAAATAATCAACACATACATTGAAATCGATAAATAATGTAATAAATCAAAGTATTTTATATTTTTGTTGTTCTGTCATCACTTTTGGCAAATATGAACACGTAAAAACTATCTATCATGGCCTTATTTTCCACATACTTGATCGTGCAGATGGAATCGATCCTTTTGTCTCGTATTTAAGTGATGAATATCACTATTTGTTTTAAACTTTGTTCTATTTCTATAACCATAAATACACATTTCTAAAATATATAATGAGGCAACAGTCATGAGATCAAAATCAACAAAAAGGGTTCTGCAAGATCGTGTATTTGGAACACCGGCAATTGTTCTAATCACACGTTTTTGTGAAACAAAAACAGCCTATGATAAGGTACAGTCACCCCATAAACAAATTCCATATCGTATTCGAGATTCTATTTGAGCATAATATACGTTCGTTAACTGATGTTTAGTTAAAATTTCTTTAATGTTTTTAAAAAGAAAATTTGTGGAGTATAATAAACTGACTAAATTTTCACAATGTGGCTTCCAATCCATATGTTCGTCGAGTGTAGGTAATACCTAGAAATTTTACTTGTTTTTTCCTACAAAAATTAAGCAAGATACGAAAAACATTCAAGAGACAAAAAAAGTTGTATTTATAGTTGCTTAATTAAAAAAATATATCAAAATTAAAAAAAGTCAGTGGCATACATTTTTTTTGTCAATAATATTCGTTAAGGGACGCCACTGGATTTAATAATATAATCAAGTTAGAGTTAAATTAGTCCCTTAACACTACAAATAACACTGCCAATTTACAACAAAATTGGGTAAAGGGTATTTAAGATATTTACGAAATAGCAATTTTTTTACAAAAGTTTAACACACTTATCTTGAAAAAGAAGCATCTGCGGACCAATGTTTATATGAACTTTTTGTCTTAAAATCACTCAAATAATCGACTGTTGAATTTATTATACATACTTAATTAACACCCTGTATAGTGATGTGTATTTTGTAATTTGTATTTGCCCGCTTTTTCAGTGTGAGATTATTGGTATAGAGAAACTGTTTTTATAAAAAATAATAGTTGACTGATCCTTTTTGGGACAAAGGTTTTTTTAATTAATTTTTCTCTTTCTTTTTGTTTCTTGCCTCAACAGACCTGTAATAACATGAATTTCTCCAATTTGCTTCATTGACAAAATACATTTTACTGCATTAACAACGAATTGTTATTCTCGAGAATCTATTTTTTATTTATTTAGTAGGATATGTGCGGAATGGAATGGTAGGTACCTTCATCGCTAAATGCATTTATTTTTTAAAAATCCTTAAAAAAAAACAACAGTAAATTTTTCTCGTAATTTTACAAAATTTCATAAAGTCCGCATCACAAAATGACACAATAAACCTTTTATTGAAAATTTGTATTGTATATTTCACTGTAAAACTGCAGACAAATAATTCTCCTAAGTATACCTGCCACCATTTTTTCCCATAGCAACTTTTATGATAAACTTAAACTTTGACAATTTTTTTTAACGCAAAGTGCAATGTAGCATTTCTATAAACAATATGAGTAGGAAGAACTTTTTGTTCACAAAATATTCCAGTTTCATAAATCGTTTTGTCAAATATTGCATTATTTATTAGGCCGTATATAAGAACAATACTTGTTCTTTTCATATTCGAGCTTTTGACACTGTCTTTTCAATCTTTTTTTTTTAAAGTTTGATGTTTATACGGGGTATTCCAATTAAAACTTCATTTTTTTCTGTAGGGGTTTCTTAAAGTCGAAAATTTATCCAACACGACGAGCTCACTTGAGTTTCGTCGGCGAATTGTTGAAGAATGTCGTCAGTTAACGCCCGAAATGTTCGTTCGGAACTGGAGCAACGATTTTAATATTGTATGGAAGCGAAGGGAAACAGTTGTATAAAAAAGTAAGATATTTTAACTATGTCTTATATTGGGAGATATACGATAAATGTATGATTTATTTATATCGTAGTGTACACAAAAATATTGTTTGCCTGCCTAAAAATCCGAAGTGTATTTATGGCTTTCATATAAAAATTGTCGGTAGAAAATCGTTTCATACGAAACTATGTAAAAAATATACGTTCTGAAAATCAATTACGCCTTAAGGCCCAAAGAAAATCCGGAAGGCAATAAGTTCGCGGGGCACATGCTGCACGCACCGCCCGAGGGCATTACTGTTAAAAGCTACTCGGTTCAGCCCATCAATTATTACCTACTGGCTACTAGCACACATGAAGATATTTTAGTGTACCACGAACACATTGTCTAATTCGATAATACGCGTCCGGAACGTGTACGCCAACGAAACCTAATTAAAAACGAGCCCCTTTAATCAAATTTTTGTTTTTTTTTTCACGGACCTTTTTAATGAGAACATCGGAGTCAGTAGCTAGCGTAGATAAAAATTTTTGAAATGCTTTAAAAAACGCGCGTGTGTCCCGAAGTGCACACGTCAAATAAACTGTAATTTTACCAGTAACTTGACAAAAAAATTGTAATTTGTAGTTTTGTAAGTATAGTTTTGGTATATTTAGAGAATTTTTGTAAATTTCCAATACGTACAGGGTAAGTCGATGCATTCTTTGCAGGAGGTCATAGTACAAGTGGTTTGTGATATATTTCCTTAATATACTATATTCCAAAAACGCTTACTTTCTGATCTACAGAGTGTTAAAATTTTAATAAAAAAATGCAAATTTATATTTATATTTTCAGCCAATATTGGGTATTTTGATAATTTTCTAATAGAGGAAAATATCACTCAATCGGGTGGACAGAAATTGATTTAATATTGAGTGAAATTGAGTGAAAATAAGTTCAATTTTTCTTACAGTGTAGAGTTGAATGTATTCAAAATAATTCTAAAACGTGTTTCCATTACAAAATATATAAGATTTTTTAGAAATATAATAATTTTAAATACAATATAACTGTCAGAAGCTAAAAAAAACTTTAGCAAAGCAATTTTAAATTTTACATCAGTAGGTTATTGTTGTTTAAATTTTAGAGGAATATGAATTTAAAAATTCCCGCGCCAATGATATTTTTTTGAACTTCATAATTACAGAATATTTAAAAATTAATATCTAACAAAGAAAATTCTACATATTTTTTTGGCAAACGAATAAGTACTGATTTTTGGAATTACTTTCCATTTATTCAACTACTTCGAAGTCGAATAGTCCAAAATGGCACATTTTTCGAATAAAATAAAAGGCACCTATTTTTCTTAGAAACACCAACTAGAATTAAACACAAGTATCCAATTTCCAAAGTACTCAATGGCGATATTCCTAAGTTCCACAGGTTGCAGAATTTGTTTAGTAACTTATTGAATATTAAATTGTAACTACTTAAGTTATTAGACCAAGTTTCACTAATCTACAATAATCATCTTAAGAGATAAATAAATGTGACACTATATGTGGAAAACGAAACGTTCTATTCGATTTATTTAATTTTTTTCTTTTGAGGTAATTTATCAATAGGTATAGGTAAAGTTAGGACCAAGTAATCTTATCGGTGCTCTACCTAAATTCTAAAAATATACCTAAATCCTTAGTTTAACAAAAAGTAAGTAACTGCTGCATCAAATTATACAAAACGGGGGTAATATAGAGAGAAGATAATATAATATACATGCCGCAAATATCTATAAAAAATGGAAGAAATAACGCTTTGCATGCAATTTGTGATTCATACGGATCTTATCAGTTTTTATCCGAAACAATCTTTGTCGCATGTGGAAAAAAATCGAAAATTAATTAGTAAACACGGAAAACAATGTCATGGAAATTGACACAAATTATATAAAACTTTCATAGAATAATGTTGGAAATTTTTAGAACAATTACAATTTATTGGTAATAATATTACAATTGTAAAAACAATCATAATATAAACGTTGAACTTTCACAGAATTTGTGCCTAACCCCAGTTTAGGAACAATTATGAATTTTCATGATAATGTTTTCTTCGGTGAACCCTTAGCCAGAAAGATTATAGAATAAAATAAGAAAAAAGTGGAGTAATAGTGATAGTAGACTGCTTTAATAACGCATTATTTGTCCTATAAAATTATTTCTGCCAAAGCAAACGTCTAACACAAAGTAGCAGACAAAAAAACAAATACACCACTATATACCACATACTTTAGTTAGAAGTTTAATCCATATCAGTTTTTAAAATTAGAACTGACCTTTCTCCCCCTTCCCTGCTCTCTAAACCGTCAACTTATTAAAAAAGAAAGAAAAGAAGATTCATTTTCTAAACTGTAGGTATATTTTTAATGTAAAATTTTTAGTTAGACAAAAATAATTCCATGAAAACGATCCTATTGCAGTAAGGTCTTATTTATTTAATTTTTTTAATTTTTGTAGGTGACAAAATACCCTATTTAGTGGAGTCAAGATAGATTTTGACTTCGCGAAAATTACTGGAAGAGAGAACTTTTTATCTTTCACTTTGTATTTCGATATGGAAAAAATCTTAAAAATTAAATTTGAAAAATATTGAGCCCAACACATGCAATAATTTTAAAAAATCACAAATAATACTTTTTAGGCCATACTTTATAGATCAAAAACTATAGTTGCAAATGTGATATTGAAACATTATGAGAGCACTTTTTAAAGCTTAAAATCTCTACTTTAAGATGGTGCATTTTAGTTTTCTTAAAAAATTGAAATAATAGTTGAAAAACCAAAAAATAACAAAAAATAAAAATATTTCATGAAAAATCCGTGAAATTTATTGTTAAATAAGGTTAAACAATGTTAAATAATGTAAAAAAAATATATTTTTTTGTTTAATAAACCATCAAAGAATTAAGCTAAGACCTTAAAAAAGTAAATCCAGCGAAAAATATTTTTTTTATTTATAGTAATAAGTGGAAAATTGTTATAACAGCAATACGTTTCTTGATGAATTGATTTAATATTCATTTTTAAAACGTATGTTCTGTATCTAAAATTGTGAATATATGTTCTCTTATATACAGGGTGTTCAAAAAGTTTGGAACCCCCCTCTATCTCAGAAAATACTGCTCAAACAAAAAAATTATTAGGACAAAAGTTGCAGGGTTTTGAGGGAGCAATCCAACGGTTTTGTTACTTACAGTTTTATTTATTTTAAAAGCGTTTATATGATTTTTATGTTTTCGAGTAAGCTGCAGTTATGAGTGTGTTAAAAAGTGTATTGTTCACATATTTTGTCCATTGTGAGGTTGTACTCTTGTACACTTGTAATTCTTTAATGTAATATTATTACTTTATAGTATTACAAATAATGTTCAGTTTGCATTTAAGGTATTTATATTCGTTTTCTTTTATGCTAAACCTGTAAATGTATGAGTTTAATATTTATATATGAATATTGATCCATTTTTAAAATAATTAATGAATAAATAAATAATAGGGGACGTTGATTTTGATTTTGTAATTTTGTATTTAAAGGAAAGCAGGGTTGATTTGCACTGCAGCATGCTCTTAATGTGCTGGTATTGATTGCCTTAATTGGCCAGTTATTTTTGATGAAGAGCAAGAACTCGATGAGATTTAAAAATTAATTATTTTGTAATAAATTTGTTTCTTTAAAAATAAAACTTGTGTTTTCAATAAAACCTCTTTAGCCATTTATAATTTTAATTTTTCGAACCTCTATATTACAAATATGAGCGAGTTTGATTTAAAGTCGATAATTGTTAAATAAATTGTTTAAAATAGTCGGCCACATTGGATCAGCCGTTTTGAATTTTCATTTTCCGACTTCATATTCTTTTGTTCAGCGACATCGAAAACCCCTATATCGTCAATTTGAAAGAATTCGATTTAAAATTCATCGATTTTTTTTAAATGTTCTTAAAAAAACTATTTATTATTGTTTAAACAATTAAAAAACAATTAGCGTACAAAAATAAATTTATAACTTTTTTCTAATACTTATCTGCAAGTAATTTCAAAAAGTTTTAGGAAAATCCATGCACGCTTCTCATAATTATTTCGAAATAATGCGTAAATTTAAGCTATCTTGACTCCAGTAATTAAACAGAGCAAAATGTTATGGATAAGAGAGATATAGAGGTAGGTAGGTATAGGTATGCCAAGAAAAAATGTAAAACTGTTTTTACTTAAATATTTTAATTATTCATATAAATAAATAGGTATATTTTATGAAAAACACCAAGTTACCATATGCATAGAGGATATATTGAATTCAATAACAATAAGTATAGGAAAGTACTTTATAAGAAATGCTGAAATGCTTTTTTACCTTAATTACCCTTATTGCCTATTAAGAAGTAGTTATTTATTGCAAACCCATGTTTGTTAAGTTACACAAATTATGAAGAATTGTTGATAAAAAATTATTTTCTCTAAGAATAAAAACTGAAAATGTTTATTTAATCCAATCCGCGCCAAGAGAGGAAATAGATTTTGGCAAAAACCTGTTGTTATAATTTGGTAAAATAAACTACATAAAAATAGAAGCAGCTGTAAGAGAGGGCAAAACTTTTTAAATATTGAAATATTATAGAAATCATTAGGAGTGAAAATAATTTTTATAAAATACATTCTATTTTCATACTTTTACAAGTAACTGGAGAATCATTGTTTATATTTCAAATTTAAAATTCTATCAGCTTGCAACGCTGCAGTAATAATCTTTGTTTTCTTTAGAGAAAAATATTGCACATTAATATGTATACGTACATAAGCCTACACACCTTAAACTGAAAAGAATTCCTTCAACGTATAAAATGCCTTTTTCACCAAATACTTATTGAACATTAGTTAGTTAAAATCGTATAGGATTAAAGAAATAGAGACATTAGAAGCGATGTATAAGTACCAGGAACTGCGAAAGTTTGAAAAATATCGTGTCATGTCCCAGTAGCGTCACGAGAACAAAACCTCTCCAAAGTCGTCATTATTTACCGCCCCATTAACAAAAACTAGGTTTTGAATCCGATTAGAATTAATCATCTGTTATTTGGAAGTGCGACCCCCTGCATTTTCATCGACGACACGAACGTGGAAAGTTACCAGGCAGCTCGGACGGTATTCTTGCGAAATAAATCACCATGATCTCAACGCTCAGTCACGACGCGAACGCAAACAGGTAGATTCGAAAGCCGCCCCAGGTAAACTAGGAAACCCTCCCGCGGGGTATAGGACTTTGCCGCCACAGATCCGCTCCTAGTTTACGATATTTCCAATAACGTGGGATTTTCTGAGTAGAAGAAAGGATCCGTAATATCGGCGCGACGGGTATACAGCAACAGGGAATATAACCTTTAAAAGAGAGATACGTACTTCGTCTTCTCCGTTCTCGTGGTGATGCTCGTCGTCCATCAGGACGAAGTCTACGTCGTTGTTGTTATTTTTGTTAGTTATGTCGCTGGTTGCGCCCCTGCGGACGTCGTTGATAAGGACCCTGCGTCTTTTGGCCCTCGAGCTGAGGAGGTCGACGGTGAGTTGGTCGCCCGGGAGGGAATCTGGCGAGTCCGGGTGGCTGTCCATTGTGCGGCGGTAATTTCACTCACTAATTAAGGCACATAATATGGCAAGAACTTGACTAGTTAGAGGGCTTCGGGCGAACTGACGTCTCAAGTAGCCGCGAGCGAGTGACCATTTCGAGCGAGGGGGGAGGTGTTCCCCGCCTCTGCTCTGCACGGTTACCTGTTCGATTCTCGGCCGACTCGTTATATAATCCGTTCTGGTTTGATTGAGCACGTTAGTTTCGGTAATCAGGTGTCTGGAAGAGGGTGGCGACTGTTGGTACTTCAGCGGGAGGGTCTTTGTCTCTGTCGATACACTCGTCAACATTTTATCTAAAATTACACACTAGATCATTGATACACTCCACTATAGGTAATGTAGAACTGCTTTAATACAACACATTAAACGTGCGAATTTACATTTCTTCTCTTAATACACTCAAATGTAAATTTATAAATCGACATTACACCTGAAACGTAATTTTACTACGAAACTACAAATAGTACTTTAAGAACAAAGAAAAGTTTACACAGTATTAGGTACGTTGTAACATTTCTACAAAAAATTACCTTTTTAAGTGTATTCATGATTTTTCCAAGGTGGTAAAGTACCTACGACCGACGTACCTAAATCACACATTCCCTAGACCCTAGAGTAAAACATTAATTTTTGTAGCAAATAATATCAAATATTATTTACACTAACCAATTGAGCAGCGTTCTCAAAATACGAGTGCACTGAAAGAAATGCGTTTTATTCTTTATTAGAATTCTACATGCCATTATAAGACCATTGTATACTATATGTGACAGTTAAACAGGTGAATATTGGATATAAAACGCGTACTGCTAGCACAGTTGTATAGTGACTATAACCTTATTCTTAATTAAATTATTGTATTACTAGTATACAACGTTTTTTATACCCTTTACGAAATAATAGCAATAACTGTTATTCCATATCGTTATTAGAACATTTAGTACTGGTTATAAGTTTTATAATAATAAATGTGTTAAACTGTTGTATACTCTGTATGAGTTAAAAATATATGTCATTAAGTTTTCAGAAATTTTATTGGATAACTGTAATTACAAGCTAAGGTTCTAATGTAAACATACATAAAACATACTTTTAAGCATTGAAAATGATGACAAATCGCTCCCAAAACTGTCCAGTTTATTTTCTTAGCAACGATGCACCCGTATTTTCTTGTATTACATGAGAATTTGCACTATAACTCTTCCACCTTAAGAATGAAGCATCCCC
>NW_019416733.1:189317-193273 GCF_000390285.2 Anoplophora glabripennis
TGTTTCCGTATATTATCCCAATATGCAGAATCTAACTGACTTCTTATGTTTATTTTACTTAAAGACTTAATGACTTAAATCTTTCACACTGTATATTGTCCATGCTTTATCCCCACCGAAAAGTAAGCACGGAAAACAAAACAGTGAATATTTTAAATCACACCCGCACACCCACTCTGTTTTTGTGTATACATTATTGTTAAATTGTCTTTTATAACTTTTACTTCGGCTTGTTCCACTAACTTCAATATTTAATTGTGTTGGCCCACCTAATTCTTTTATTTTTAGTTTGTCCTCATAAGACAGAGAACCAAATAAAGTTTTTTTGTAAAAACGAAACGCAATTCATTTTAATAACTATAATATCCGTAGACGCCTAAACGAAAATATTCACACGTGCCGCTCGCAGAAATAAACCACCACATACCACGTACGAAATATTACTGCATTTACTGTAGCAGTGGCTGTCGTTGTTGCAGCCACAAAAGCCCATATAAAAGTGTACTGGGTTACGTGCCTGATTGGCCAATAAAAACAAAGAACGCATCTAATTGTTCGCTGTGCACACATTTTGTATAATATGAGGTTGCATAGATATATTAAGGAGCATAGCTCGCGTCGTAACTCGTAATGAATAATAATATAAGCTCCTAGATTTATTTTAGCGCGAGTACATTTGGATTCTGTAATTATTTTGTTGATATTTAATATGATTAAATACATAAAATTTTATGTGTTCTGCAGCTCTGCAGCTCTTATGGTAAAATCGCCACTGTCTCTAGAGCCACCCGTTATCAAGTAAAATGCATTTAAATTTGTAAATGCTTAAAAAAATATTTTTAAAAGGTTATTTTCAAATCCACTGATAAACATTGAAAAACATATCTCGACAGGTCAATAATAGTTAGGTATTTAGTTATTTTTAGGTCGTTTAGATTGATTACATTGTGTAGATTGTGTTAAATTGATAGATTGTTGTTAGAAAGTATGTTTTTTACTCTGTCAATTCTGTTTGCAGTAAAATTGTTAAATGGACGAAATTTAAAATTGTAATTGCCTTTAAAGGCATATTTCTTACTAATAAACATTGCTCCTAATTCCGTTTATTAGTGTTGAAAATAATTTTTAAACAAATTTTTTATGCATTTACAAAAAGTGCCTTTTTGTTGAAAACGGATGGCTTTAGAGATATCAGCAAGATATACTTTTTTAAGTAGAAAAGTTAGGGAGAAAAGATTTTTCCAGCCAAAGTGAAACACACCGTGGCACAAAAAAGTTATGGCAGTTTAAATGCCTCCTAATGGTCGCTTGTGGCGCCCTCTAGTAGATACGACGATATCGCCGATAAATTCGAATTTCTCATCCAAAAAAACTCCTGATACGAAATTTCACGAATTTTAAAGAAAATGTTATTTATTCTTTCATATTCAACAAATATTTTATATGAAGTACCTCTACTAATTTTAAATGTTTTGTCTGCTGGCGAAGTTTACAACCTTATTTTTGTTACACCCTGTATATTATGCAATTCCTGTATAAAACCAAAACACCTACTTTAAAAATCTTCTAATTGTCGAAATAAACACATTTTTCATGTATTTCCTTGGAGAAAAACCTTGCTGAGATTATTCATGACGTATGAAGACTTTGTTCTGTTCCTCTGAAATTTTCTCAAAAGTAGCATTTTTTGTAAACTGAATAGAGAGTACTCATGAGAACACAAAATATATCTTTTTTGTCTTAATACATGATTTTCTTCTAAAACGTAATATATTTCTTTTAATTTTACCAAAATACGAGTTAATTATCTCGCATGACAAAGTATGTTATTTTTCTTTTTATGAATTAAATCTTTTATTTTCTATTTAAATAAATTCTTTATTAGTGTTAAAGTGCATTTTGATTTTTATTGTTTTCTTCTGTTGTAAATCCACGTGGTGGTCCTGATCAATGACCACCTAGATCACCAGACCTAAATATGTAATTGTTCCACCCTGCCCAAAAAGCCTTTATGAATCAAATATCTAAAACCATTCTTTATCTGAGTACGAGTTTCGGTAATAAATGTGTCTGAAAGTGGATGGTATTGTTGGTACTTTTGCGGGGAAATTTTTCCTTGTTCACGTGCTCCGGCTAACATTTCCACTGGTCAGTTTCTGTCTTCATACCTGTTTATTTGTATGTATGTGTAATTAATCAAAGAATAGAATGCGCACGTTATAGGCATCTCAAAAATGCACTTTAAATCATCGTCCAGATCTTATCGAAAGGATTTCTTAAGAATTGAAGGAAGAAATTTATTTACCGAAATAATGGTGATGAGTCACTTTGTCGTATCAGTTTAACGTTATAGAAAATCAAATTTGAAGAAGTTTGTGTATTATTTGTATAAATTTAAGAATACTAGGTACTATATAGCCCATAAACCCTTAACCCATAAATTCCAAACCCATACACTCTAAAAATCGAGAAATAAGTCAACTAAGTACTAAATTTCAACATGCGATTTCTCAAAGACGAAAAATGATATCGGGATAAATCCAAATGCGTTTTAAAGTAGAAGTATAGTAACTTAAGATCCCATTAATGGTTTCAGTAAATAAATACCTTTCCATGTACCTAACATAACCTCAAATATGTCAAAAAAATTGCGATTTTAGCACATTTAGGTTAGGATATCTGAAAAACCAGAGCCAATTGGGAAATTTGAATCTCGAATTTGAATTCAGCGCACCAAAATCCGTTGGGAAAGTATATTCGTGTTGTTGGGTTAAGATCTTGTCGGCCTGTGCAATCTAGGGGATTTTTTTTATTAAAAATATACTCACAATGTAATAAAAAAAAATAAAATATCGATTTTAACTTTTGAACAAAATAAATATCAAAGAAATAGTATTATTATTGTATTACAGTTATTTTAGACTTCATTTATTCATCTGTGTGATAATATTTAAATTTAATAAAAATAATAATTTGTAAAAATAGACTATTTTTTCAATAATATTTTTTCTGGGAAATATTTACCTTAAACTTAAAAGTACAGGGTGATTCACTATATTTTGAGTCCCCCTTTAACTATTTTGTTTTAAGAGTTATAAAAAAATGTGAAATATAAAAGTTGCACGATTTTTTATGAATTTTTCGAAAATTATAGTAGGAAAACAAATGAAATCCAAACAAATTGGCCGCGGATGTTAACTTTGTTAAGTTAAATGGAACACCCTGTATATTTTTACATATTTGGATAGAACGTTCCCACTCGAGCATAGTCACATAGAGTTTGTTGGGTCCATCTCTAACAATAAGCAAGATACTATTAAATATTAAGGAAATAATGCATCTTGTGCATTAGACCTATTTCAGTCCAATTACGTAGGGATTTACAGATTTAGTTATATTTTGACATATCGTCCGATGATATATGATTGATACGGTCCAAAATGAGTATGAGTAGTAAAAAAGGCAGAAATGCCTGAAAGAAGTCTAACAATTACAAGATGTCTTATTTTCTTAATAAAAAAAAACATCATTTCGTTTTTTAATATTATCTCGCTTATTGTTAGAGATGAACCCAACAAACCACATGACTATGGTCGAGATAGAACGTTCTATCCAAATATGTAAAAATATACAGGGTGTTCCATTTAAATTAATAAAAACTCGTGTAACTTTTGTATTTCACTTTTTTTATAACTCTTAAAACAAAAAAGTTAAAGGGAGGTCAAAATATAATGAATCACCCTGTACTGATCAAATTTTTAAAATATTAAATATCGCGAAAATTCTGGAATTTTCAATCAGTACCTATTGCCTAGTATCTTCCACTGGCTGATATACAGCGTGGTAAAAAAGTTCTGCATAAAATTCATATTTTCGTTAAACAATTTTTTTTTCAAAAAACGGTGAGACCCGTCGATTTTTATTTGATCCAGGGCACCTTGTTATGTGGAAATTTT
>NW_019416733.1:194011-203705 GCF_000390285.2 Anoplophora glabripennis
CATTAATAGTGTAAGTAGACAATTATCACTTATAAGAACTTAAGGTGCATTTTTCTAAAAAAAATTGTTATGTAAGACATCGAAATTTTCACATCGTTGTTTAGATAATTATCACTGTCATCAATTTCGAACGAAAAAAATATGCGGTGTCATTTAAAAAAAAATGTCATCGCTGCCGTAAGTGGATTTTCGAAAAAACAATTTTTGCACATAACAAGGTGCCCTGGATCAAATAAAAATCGACGGGTCTCACCGTTTTTCGAAAAAAAAAATGTTTAACGAAAATATGAATTTTATGCAGAACTTTTTTACCACGCTGTATTTTTGTATTAACTGGGCGAATATGTAATTTTTTTTACATTTCAATGCACTTTATCTCGAAGAACAGTATTAATTTAGACTCACCTGTTTGGTCAAAAATAATTCAGGGAACGACCTTCTCAGCCTCAAGGCATGGACATGGATTTTGTGGAAATATTAGAAAGGAATGCAAGTCTGATATCAGTCAGTTAGTAGTAAAAAATTGAAATTGTATAATTAAATATAATGTCGATGAAATATGAAGAGTATCTTTTTCAGTCCTAGTTAAATAAATAGCTTAAGGCATTGATGACCTTATTTCTATAAACATGTAGTTGTTTACATAAAAAAACAGAATATCTAATGGAGACTAGACGAAAATTTAAAAGTAGCATCTGTACCTATTTGAAACTGCAGTAAAATTATATTAACTTTATGTAGGTAGTTTAGAGTAAGAATTTTGCCTGTAGCTGTCTCTTTTTAACCTAGCAGACATGATTCGCTTAAATTTGTCCCCTACGCAGTGCTCTTATTTATTAAATTCACTGACCAAAATTTTAATGTCATAAACCGGCACAAGACTCAGACTTTACGTCAGACACTAAGAAGGTTTCAGCGGCAAACCGCCTTACGTGGTGGAAAGGCGATTGAAATTATGTTTGTCCGAGAAGACGTCTCCAAATATTTCATTACGTTACCATCATTATGATCCAAATGAGCATCCAATAATATAAGGTGCGGTCGGTTTTGATCAAACGGTCAACAACCGGCCAAATCGCTGCAGCCCACGGAGCTATCTTCTGATGACCTACATCTCCAAGAGTTTTTTGCGCCATACCTAACAGTACAGAATCCCACCTGCAGGACCGGCTCATATCACCACGGTGGAACGTACATGCACGTATACACACAATACGCATTCTTCGACAAACATTTCGATATTTAATGTCCACACAAATATTTTTTTTGTTTCGTCTGTACAGTAAATGCCTTTATTGGCAACGCTGAAGCCTGTTTTATGACTTAATGTAAAGATTCTGACAATATTCTATGAAAATAAGACTATTTAACTAAAATTATTATCGATAGTTGCTTCGTTATGAAAGAAATGTTCGTTCTTTCTATAAAATTCTTTGCTTTCGTTAATAAAAAATAATACGCTACTTGTGTATATACGCTCAGCAAAAAAAAATAAAGGAGCAGAAAAAATTCCAAATATTTTTTTAGTGATTTCTGAAAGGCTGCAACTTCGTGAATAATGGTCGTATCGAGAAAATAAAAAAAGCATCTTGAAGCTTGAAGATTCTAGTTTTGAAATCTTGAGATGAAAAATTGTTTTGAACATCGCTCTCGGCGCAATCAAAAGAAATACCTAATACACGGCAAAAAATTTACATTTTTTTTCCAAAACTGCAAATGGAATTTTTTTTTCGGGCTTACTCAATGCCGGGTCATTTAGCCTGATTCATCAGCTTCAGTTTGGTCTTTTTTTATTTTCTGTACGATTATTTCTCATTGAGAGATCGGCAATTGAGTGAAGTCACATTTTTTTTTGATCATCGATATCCCATGAATTAATGATTGTAGAGCGAAGTAGAGCGGTGGCCTTTTGGTATGTCTGAGAAAAAAAATTTACTCGATATTAATTTGAAAAAATAAAAAAAAACGTTTTCTGCTGATTTGGAAAATCAACAACTACATTGCAAATATTGCTAAAAGTAGGTACCAATGTTTGTATTTTTTTTAGCTGAATACATGCCCATGAGGCCTGTGTATTTTGAAATCGATCGGTCCAATCGTTTTCCTTTCCTGAATCGTCAAAGTTTTATAAAAAATTAAAGGAGTCGTTTATTTATATGAAACACATTTTTTTGCGTTAGTTTTCTCACAATTTCTCGTTAAATACTCATCAAATAAAAAAATATTAAATTAAAAAAAAATCTCGGCATTTCAAATATTCAGTGTAAAATTGTAAAAAAGATAACGCAACAAAATTTTAAAACATTTAGAAAAATTTGATACCTATATTTATCAAAATTGAATTTTTTTCAAAATTTTCAAATTTATTTATTTTTTGATATTTGATGAGTATTTAACCCGAAATTTTAAGAAAAATAACACAAAAAAATTTGTATCACCTTAATCAGTAATTGTTTAAGCAGCAATAAACTGGTCCTTTGATTTCTTATAAAATTTCATTCAGGAAAGGATAACGGTTCGATCGATCGATCAATTCCCAAATTTCCTGGCCACATGTACTGAGCTAAAAAAAAAAACAAACAAAGATAGACATACCGCAAGAAATACAAACAAAGCAGTCAATTTCCAAAAAAAAAAAGGAAATTTTTGGAACTTTAATTAAATTTATATACACCCAAAATTTGAACCGATATGTAACAAGTTGTCTAGGTTGCATTTATTTTACGGATAATTTAGAAATAATTCACCCCTTTATTTGGAAAATAATGAAATTATATTTCCTGTCATCGAACTTTCTGAAACATACAGAATTTTCGTTGTGCTTTAATATAAACACTATTTTGATTAGAAAAATGTTGCTGTAGTTTTCTTTTACCTATAAAGTGAATCTAGACTACTCATAGTTTACTGAGCAAATCAAAAAGTAATTTTGAGTTGATGCAGACAATGATATGAAAAATTTTACTGCACTGAAGTTTTTACCTATAAAATGAATCTAAATTTTAGTAAAAATAAAATACCAGAGTACTCATAGCTTATTGAAATGAATCGAAAATATATTTTTGAGAGGTACTTTTGTACAGACACTATATTGATTAGAAAAATTTGGCTGTACTGAAGTTGTTATCTACAAAGTGAATCCAATTTTAGTAAAAATATGATACCAGCGTACTCATAGTTTATCGAAATCAAACGATACTAACAATTCAATTCTTTCTCACATTGAAAATATTGCAAATGAAATACTTTCAAAATATTTTGAAATTAATTTCAAATAGCTGTTTTACATTGACAATTTATTGATCAATTAATTCATGAAGTCGCTTCATCAAGAAATTGGACAAGTGTAATGCACCAAATCTGCTGTCAAATAACTTCAATCAAGTTCTTGACGAAATATAGCATGTTCTAATTTTCGTCAATTTCTTCGTGAAGATCGGAAGTACCAACCCAACAGATTTCCAGCCTCAGATCAGTAATGAGGTTATGTTATTGAAATATGTAAATAACTGTGTGGCGTCGTACTATAGTTTTGCATTGTTTTCACTGATTTGTTACTTACAAAAACTAATATTTATATAATATGTGTCACAACGGTACCGCTGTTGTATCACTACAATTATGAGTGGAAAGGTGACATTTTTGAAATTTATTTGCTGCTTTGATTCGTTGGTAGAACTGATTCATACGTCAAAAAACTTGACAAAGTCTATAGCAGTGTAAAACCACACTGTTTACCAATAAATTCGTGAATTAATTCATGAAGAACTTCGTCAATTTATTGATGAATAAATTGTCAATGTAAAACAGCTATAAAGAATGAACAATATATAGTGATCTTACATTGTTTTAAAAATAACATACTACTACTAGATTTATGCCTAGTCACCCCTTCAAGCGATCTATCTCGGATGTAAACTTACCTGCTGTAAATAACTTGCCTTGCTATGTGCTAGGTTAGTAATCTAATAATCAATAATCCAAGTATTTACTGAGGAAGTAGTCTTTTCCTTCAAGCATATTTTCGCTAATACATCATTTCTGAGATGTTAAATAACTAAGGGTAAAATAAGAAACTGTAAAGGAGATTAATAATATTTTTGATTATATTAAAAATAAAAACTACATATTCACTATCCTGGCGATTATAAATCATTATGTTTTCCATTTCATTGTCTTTTCAGTATTTTAAAACGCAAATCATAAGCAGTTTGTTTTTAAACACTCCAGGAATTTTTAAAATCTTCAACTTCGTTGTGTGACTAATAGTTATTTTACCCATTATTTGCACAACTTACGTCAGTGAATACGAAATCTAGGGCTATAGGTCATAATTCGTGAATCAGAATCAGGTCATAAATTGTAGGAGAATCTAAATACATTTTTAATAGTTGTGCTTCATTTGCATTGACGCGCCTGTAACTTTGTCTATCTTTGTGAACATCACCGATTAAAAACAAACATTGAATAAATGTCATATTGAGAGTGCATTCCCTTCCAAACATATTTATTCCACGTGACAGTACATAGAAGGTACCGAGCGTGAAGAAGTGCGAAAATGGTGACATATGTGACTTCTGATTCGGGACCCCCACGATGGTTATAGAAAATAAATATGGGGCTCAGCGGGTGACTCTGTCAAGCAGGCCAATTAATAAGTCCCCCGTTGATAAGGGACACACCTAGTTGTACGTACCTACTAGTAAGGGTTAAAAAATATGCGTTTAATTAGTGACTTTTTGAGCATTACATGAATAAAGCTTGCAGATGGCGAGTGCACAATGAGTACAATAAGGTGAAAAAATTAGTAACACTTAACATTTTTTAAATATTATTGAAGTGGACTTAAGGTTTGGATTAATTAATTAATTAATTATCTAATACGTCAGTTTTGGTATACATAACATACCTCAAATATTGGAACATTCAATGTTATAAAATAAACCATTGGGCATTAACCATTACACCTTATTTTTCCAAATAGACCCTTTAATTTTTCAATTTGTTTAGAGTAAAAGGTAAGTAAATATGCTAAAAGTTATATTGGGTGACTATGCAATATAATGTGGAGATTCAAGAAAATTTTCTTCATTGTAAACCTTTTGCAAAGATTTCCTCTCACTTTAGGAGTATTATACCTAAATCCGTATATGGCGTTAGAAAAAAAGTGGGCGGTCTTTTAATTTTAAACCCAAAAATCTTGTAAGAAGAATAACTTAGTATATAATACCTATGTTGCACAGTTCAAGTTTAATTATTTACTTGGACGTTTTTTTTATTTGTGACGTATTTACCACACTTTAGTTGCCTGCATATTTAGCCATTGAAATAAAATAAAATGTTAAGTCATTCTAAAGATAGTTAATATAAAAACTAAGTTTTACTTATCCAAATATTTTATATTGCAATTTATGTCAAAAAGACATTTCGCTAATGGTTTATAAACCCTAATTTCAAAACAAATATTTGCTTTTATGTAGTAAATTTCGGTTTTAGATTTGATTTTGTGTCACGTATTTGATTGCTAGATTTTTGGGTGGGCAAATATTTTTTAAACATCCGTTGAATCCGACATCCATTTTGGCGTAAGGCAATACAGTATGCTGTATAAAAAAGATACTATTATTTGAATTATAGACTACCAATTCTTTGTCTCTACTCTTTTGCCTATCATATATCACCTATTAGTAACGATATACTCGTAAAATCTTGTTAATCATTGATTTAGCACAATAATATATCTACGTATTATTATTTGTACTATCTAAGTGGTGTTAACATGCTGTATCCTTAGAACGTCGAGGATAAACATTTTGGATCCATATTTCTATTTCGATAAAATCGCGTGCAATAAAAAACGTAATAAATAAGTTCGGGGATACATAACTGCTTATCGTTATTTAACGCCACCTTAGAAAGGAAGAGTGATGCATTCCAGGAAATTGGAATATCCATAAGACCCTCTCGATAAGGAGCTGAATAGGTCGTCTAAGGATATACAGGGGGTTATCAAAAGCGTATTGATCGCGCACATAATGTAAAATGTAGAATGATAAGTTGACGTGTACTAAACTAGGGCATTTATATGTTTTCGTGGCACATATCCTACAAGATTATAGTACTGCCAGGACATTAGGAAAATGTGTAGGTATATACAAGTGTTTTTTTTCTAAGTAAGGGTGTATTGAAGATAATGCCTGCAGTCTATCAAGTTAAGTCAAGATTAGGTACTTATAAACATTCCAACAAAGTATGAAAGTAACAAAAAAGTATGTTTTGAAATAGTAGGTATAGTCAAAATATTCGTTGCCTATTGTATCTGGAATGTAAGGGACAAATTTTTCGAGAATGAATTGATTGACTTGGAAACGTGTAACTATTTTCATTTTTGTTAAATTTATTCATCAACAAAATTGGAGTTCTACTTGTATACAGGGTGATCTTATATTCATATCATCCTTGGATCATTTTAGTTCAAAAAGTGTTAGGTAATGTGTCATAATAACCTTAACAATAAAAACATTGGGTTCCAAAATAAAGGGCATTAAAGTCAAAACAAAAATACAATATCAAGTATGTCTAATACAGGCTGTTACAAATTCGCTTGGATTTCACAGGGGTCTAACGACACTTACAGTGTACGATAATTCAATAAAAAAAGAAATCTAAATAAAAAATTTATATAAATTTGGAATGAATACACTGAAGATGAATTTTTCGAGACAAAACGTCTGAATCTGGTTTGGGCTGAGGCAGTACAATATTGGGGGTCATGAAGGCTTGCAAAAAATATAATAAAATTTCCAGGGTCGTATGTAAAAAAATGAAGTTGATGATGGTCCTGGAGAGACGAAACGTTACACACACAAATTGATTATGCCATTCGATAGAGGGCATAAAGTAGCCATGAGAATTTGTTCTTCTTTTTTCAATATCGCCTCAAACAAGGCTGAAATGAAATAAAAACGGATTTCCAAAATTTCGTTTTTTTTCAAATAAGTATTTCGAAAACTAATCATGTTAGCCTTGATTTTTTAGAGGCATAATGTTGGTCCCCTGAATACGCAACTTTGCCCCCATTTAAGCTACTTCGTATCTCTTACCGTTTCCGAGATTTCTGTAGTAAGAAGCGAATTTGTAACAGCTTGTGTACCTAAGATTTTTACCTTTAGTTTAAATAACTAGCCGAAGTTTCATCAAACTACGTAAAATATCTTCAGATATAGGTATTAAAAAAATGATATTTTTTTAATCTCAGAAAGTAGCGGCTTCAGATTTTTTGTTTGTTATTCTTTTAAATCAACCATATGAAACCAACGGAGTAACAGCAGATAGCGAAACTGCCATGGAAAATAATTTTGTAAAAACAGATTGCTCTTGTATAAAACAATCTCCGTATACTCGTAAATAAGACCCCTGTAGTCGTGATATCTAAAATATCCTGGATGGGACGTTCAGGATAGAGATGGCCCACTATGCGGCGTCGGTGCTGGCGTGTCGGTGGTTGTGTCGGTCTCCTTCTTCCTTGGTGGATCCTCGAACGAACAGGGACTGGGTTGCTGTAGTGAGGAAAGTTCATTCCAGAAATGACTTAAATTCTTAGTCTAGTTAACTAAAGCCTTGGTATCTTCACAGGAAGGATTAGAATTTTTCGTTATACTTTTTCCGGGCGTAAGTGAAGCCGCATAAAAGTTATGCATATCATTGCGGGCAATCGGGCATATTGGATAATACTGCAAACAATGTGTTAATATAAGAGTGTCCAATGATGTTTGAAATGTGCATAAATGATTTATCTTCCCAATGAAAGTGTAACAGAGTGATTAATCTGAGTGAATTTACTGCTTGTTCTTCCTGTTGTAAATCTTTTGAAATTGTAAGAAATTTATCTCAAACGTTATATGAAGAAGATTACTAGAATTTTTAATACCTATTATTGTTGTTAGTGTTAAAATTGGGTCCACTGGTGTCAGACGGGCCCCGAAAGATGTACTTGTGGCATAACAACACACATTTAAAATTTGTCGAGAACTGTATATTCCAGTTAACATGAACTTACGTTTTTAAAATTCTACTTCAATCAAAATCATAACCATCAACTACCAAAGTAAAGCAGTTGGGCGGTGTTGGATTAAGTAATAGCTGTTTTACATTGACAATTTATTGATCAATTAATTCATGAAGTCGCTTCATCAAGAAAATTGACAAGTGTAATGCACCAAATCTGCTGTCAAATAACTTCAATCAAGTTCTTGACGAATTAGAGCATGTCTAATTTTCGTCAATTCCTTCGTGAAGTTCGGAAGTACCAACCCAACAGATTTCCAGCCTCAAATCAGTAATAAGGTTATGTTATTGGAATATGTAAATAATTGTGTGGCGTCGTGCTAGTTTTGCATTGTTTTTACTGATTTGTTACTTGCAAAAACTAATATTTATATGATATCTATCAAAACGGCATCGCTGTTGTGTCACTACAATTATGAGTGGAAAGGTGACATTTTTGAAATTTATTTGCTGCTTTGATTCGTTGGTAGAACTGATTCATGCGTCAAAAAACTTGATAAAGTCTGTAGCAGTGTAAAACCACACCGTTTACCGTTTACCAATAAATTCGTGAATTAATTCATGAAGAACTTCGTCAATTTATTCATCAATAAAATGTCAATGTAAAACAGCTATAATAGATTTCCTCGAATGGCTTTACTTGATTTTCTTGAATAACGCAATGAATTTCTTATAAATGTTAAAGAAAGGCAAAACGTGAACAGAAAGGTTCGATTTTTAAGCAAGAGCAGTACTTTTCGACGTGAAGACTTCACTACTACATACAACTTAATTAGAAACTGGTGCATGGGGACTGTTCGAAATTCTTCATATAGACTACGTTTGGATACACAGTTAGGGAGAGTCTCATACTGTGAAAACCGGTTAGTACACGACACACAGACACACACACACATATTAAATAAATTAATAACACCTACAACTACAAAATAATGTGCATTTAAGGCAAATTTTATTTTTGTAGCTATGCCTATCCTGAGGTACACTGTTTTGTCTTCCCGCAATGCAATGCACACTTTAGAAACTTAAAATATATGCATGTACCTGTAAAGATCAATAAGCGAGGAAAATTTCATCTCGCTCCATCTGTATTAGAATTACCGAATGAGAGGTGAGAGCAGTCAATACATCAACACAAATTCTTCACTCAGCATCACGATGCTGGAGATACTATAGGCATCTGTTAGTAACTAGCGCAAGCTGCACACTGAGATCTGACACGAAGTCAGAGGTTTAGAAAGGGTAAATATATAAAATATTAATTAATCAAGTCTTTAGAGAACCAAACATCGAAAATATTTATTAATAAAACTTAATTTAACGTTTAACGTTTAGAAGTTTAGAGTTGATTATTTTTTAGCTAATAATGTAATGCACTTTGGCATTTCGATAAATGAAAAACGTTTTTTTTGAAAGTTAAACCATTAAATATTATTCCAGTAATATACACCGCAAACAGAAAAGGTGAATTTCTAAGCAAAATGTCCATATTCTGTTAATTCCTTTAATTTACTGAAAACAATATATTTTCTTGGAAATGGTTGTATTTAATATTAATACGAAAATTTAATGAAATAAAGTGAATATACTTAAGCTTTATAAATTTTCATCGTATTTTTACGAAGTA
>NW_019416733.1:204127-227149 GCF_000390285.2 Anoplophora glabripennis
TATAATAGCTATTTATGATATACGTGTTAAAAGTAAGATTTTATTTTGTGAGTGAAGATGATTAAAAAACGAGCGTAGCGAGTTTTTTAACTTCACGAACAAAATAAAATCACTTTTAACACGTATATCATACACTATTTTTTCTACAAAACAATCGGAAGAACTTTAAACTCAATAAAAATAAGAAATCAAAAAATACCACACAGATCGCAGTGTTTATGAACCAAAATTTTCGTAGCAACCAGTGCTGTTTGATTTACTTTTAACACTAGTGTTAAAAGTAACTTACTTTTAACACTCTTGTCAAAAAATGACATTTTTAACATCAAAAATGACAATTAAAAAGCCCACTTTTAACAGTTTTGTAGAAAAACATTTTTATATATTATTAACCAAATAAAGCAACTGAATTGTTATGATTGGAAAAGTTCCAGTTTGTTTACTAGAACGATAAAACGACTATAAAATAATAAACATCAATACTATACCTAGAGGAACATCTAAAATATGTCAATAGTTTTTTGGTAGTTTGCTTGATACTGAACCGAAAATAATGCGATATATTTTCGAGTATATTTTAATATGTGCAAAATTTTCTTCAGCGCGAATAAATGTTTTTTGAAATTTCAAGTTTCTGAAAAATGTCTTCAACCTCAAAAAACAATTCATGTGTTATAGTTTTTATCGTTGCAGATTTGGCAATACTATTGTCGTTAATATTGCTTGTCCTCAATTTGTCACTTTTTGAATTGAATTTGATTTGTTCTTTTGAATTAATGAAAAATATTTATAGAAACAAATGACATTTTGGAAAAGACTACAGGAATGTAAATCGGTTTTTATCTAACAAATATATTGGCCTAACAATTCTAAATAAAATGCCGAAATAGTAAGATTTTCCAGTATAGTATACAGGGTGTTCCTAAATAAGTGTCGCAATGGAAAACTGTAAATTCCTCTTGAAAAAGAAGCATTATTTTCCTCTTCCATTTTTCTCTCCGGGTTTTCGTTTTCGAGATACACGGTGTCAAAATTTTCATTTTTTAAAAATTTTTTGCCAATATCTTATGAACCGTTTGAACTGCAGGACTGAGTTTTTGTACATGCATTACCACTATTAATAGCTACTTTTTCGCACTTTTCTCGAATTCATTGAACGTGCCAGTAGTGGAGATTTTAAGGTATCGTCAGGGTTCCCCCCCCCTAACTTATACGCCACTGGACAAATTGATATGTGACAGCAAATTCTGAAGCGCCAATGAATTTTACACAAAAAAAGTTCTCTTGGTTCATTGCTCTAAAGTCAACCGTTTTCAAGAAAAATTACTTTTTATGAAAAAAAACAAACATTTTGCTAACGTTTCGAAAATCTTTTGTAATTCAAAGGATAGGTAGTAATAATTAACAATTTTAACGAAATTTAACAACATTTGCTACAAGTAGCTATTAATAGTGGTAATGTATGTACAAAAGCTCAGTCCTGTAGTTCAAACGGTTCCTAAGATATTGGCAAAAATCTGAAAAAAAATTTTGACACTGTGTATCTCGAAAACGAAAGCTCGGAGAGAAAAATGGAAGAGGAAAAATATGTTTCTCTTTTCAAGAGGAATTTACAGTTTTCCGTTGCGACACTTATTTAGGAACACCCTGTATACAGGGTGTTTGATAAGTCGATGCATTCCTTGCATGAGGTTATAGTACAAGTGATTTGTGATATATTTCCTTAATATACTATATTCCGAAAACGCTTAGTTTCTGATCTACATGGTGATAAAGTTTTAATAAAAAAATGCAAATTTATAAATATTGCGGAAACCGCTCAGAATATTTTAATGAAATTTTATGAGGTGTGACAATTAACAACAATACATGTTTTACGATAAAAATATTGTTTTTAGTTTCACCAGTGGCGTGCGCACAGGCACGTCTTTGGATATTTTTAAAGAAAAAAATTATATGCAACTGATTTTTCTTAAAATAAAAATTATTTTTCAATTCCTTGTTCAATTTGGAAAAGGGACGAGAAAACTGTTTTTCTTATGATGCACTGTTTTCGAGTAAAAAAAAATAAAATCGATTTATTGCATAGCGTAATCCGGTTTCAATAATTTGAAAAATAGCAGAAATTATGCACTCAGCTTTTTTTGTACAAATTTTATTACAAAAAATTATTATTCCTCGCTGCTAACATCAATCTAAAAATTTTTTATCAATTTTTAGATTCACTCTATTCACTATCTAAACAGAAATTAGCAAGTTGGCTGTGCACTCGTTTTTGTTATTGTTTGACAAAATTAATAATAGCTGTCACTGAGTGTTTGAGTGTGAAATAGTTAAGTGCATAATTTCAGCTATTTTTCAAATTATTGAAACCGAATTACGCCATGCAAGAAATGGATTTTATTTTTTTTCTCGAAAACGGCGCGTCATAAGAAAAACAGTCAAGATACCTTTTCTCTTCCAAAATGAACAAGGAATTCAAAAATAATTTAATAATACTTTAAGAAAAATTAGTGCTGTATCATATTTTTCTTTAACAATATCTAGAGACATGCCTGTGCGCACGCCATTGGTGAAACTGAAAACAATATTTTTATAGTAAAACATGTATTGTTGTTAACTGTCAAAGCCTGTAAAATTTCATTAAAATATTCTGAGCGGTTTCCGTAATATTTATAAATTTGCATTTTTGTATTAAAACTTTAACACCCTGTAGATCGGAAACTAAGCGTTTTCGGAATATAGTATATTAAGGAAAAATATCACAAATCGCTTGTACTATAACCTCCTGCAAGGAATGCATCGACTTACCAAACACCCTGTATAGTTATTTGCTGGAACAACAAAGATACAAGATATTTTTTGCAATGTTGCATTATTATACAATTTCGATATATCAGGTGTGTTTTTCAGTGCAATTGCAATTCAGTGGCAATTTCACTATAAAATTATTTAATTTATTGTAATGAAAAATAGACAGATAATAGGATACTGCTTGCTCTTGATTGTTTGAAGAAATATTTCTGCACTAAATATCCCCATCACGTGCAGGAATGGTAAAATAATGGAGGCCGAATGTGAAGCTTGTATCACCGAAATCTGGGAACTAGTCTAACATAATTACGGCCAGGTAAGAAATGCTAGCCCACGCAGGCATAAAACAATCCCTCGCAGAGGAATGTTAAAATTTCGTAATAAGTAATTATAGAAAATAGCAGCTTTATTTTGTTTTAATACCAGTATTGTTGGTGTAACATTTAAATACGTATAATGAAAGCAAAGTAACTACGTTGGATGCTTATGGAATTAAAAATTGAATACAATTTGTTAATTTATAAATGCTAGATAGATATAGCCATTTTCTAAAAAAAAAAGGAATTACTTTGAATGGACCTTTATACTAGCTGTTACAAATTCGCTTCTCATTACAAAGATCTCGGAAACGGTAAGAGGTACGAAGTAGCTTAAATGAGAGCAAAGTTGCGTAATCAAGGGACCAACATTACGCCTCTAAAAAATTAAGGCTAACATGATTAGTTTTCGAAATATTTGAAAAAAAACCGAAATTTTGGAAATCCGTTTTTGTTTAATTTCAGCCTTATTTGAAGTGATATTGAAAAAAGAAGAACACTTTCTCATGGTCACTTTTTGCCCTCTATCGAATGGCATAATCAATTTTTATATGTAACGTTTCGTCTCCCCAGGACCATCATCAATTTCATTTTTTTAAATACGATCCTAGAAATTTTATTACATTTTTTGCAAGCCTTCACGATCCCCAATACAGTACTGCCTCAGTCCGAACCAAATTCAGACGTTTTGTCTAGAAGAATTCATCTTCAGTGTATTCGTTCGAAATTTATCTAATTTTTATTTCGATTTCTTTGTTTGTTGAATTATCGTACATTGTAAGTGTCGTTAGACCCTGTGAAAACCATCTAGTTATTTAAACTATTACCACCACGCATTAAAATAAAACATTATTAGAGTTTTATTCCCGTGTCCATAGTTATTTCTAGGCTTCTCGAGTGCTCAAAATTCAAACAAATTCCGATCTATTTTTTTCAGGATATTCATACAAATACATCTGACATGCTCGTTCACAGTTACAGTTACAGATATAATAAATTCCGATGATATTACGCTGAGTTGGCGTGTTGGTTGTTCATATGCATTTTTAAGAATTAATTTGTCATAGTAAAATTAAAATTGTAATAATATTTTAATTTTGACGCAACAACTTATTGAGTTATGTATGACCAAGTGATGATAATATTGATAATAGTTAATAATAATAAATGTTTTATTGTAACGCGTGGTGGTAATAGTTTAAATAAGTAGATGGATTTCACAGTGTCTAACGACACTTACAGTGTCTAACGACACTTACAGTGTACGATAATTCAATAAACAAAGAAATCTAAATAAAAAATTTAGATAAATTTGGGACGAATACACTGAAGATGATGAATTTTTCGAGACAAAACGTCTGAATCTGGTTCGGACTGAGGCAGTACAGTATTGGGGGTCATGAAGGCTTGCAAAAAACGTAATAAAATTTCTAGGGTCGTATTTAAAAAAATGAAGTTGACGATGGTCCTGGAGAGACGAAACGTTACATACAAAAATTGATTATGCCGTTCGATAGAGGGCAAAAAGTGGCCATGAGAAAGTGTTGTTCTTATTTCAATATCACCTCAAACAAGGCTGAAATGAAACAAAAACGGATATCCAAAATTTCGTTTTTCTCAAATATTTCGAAAATTAATCATGTTAGCCTTGATTTTTTAGAGGCATAATGTTGGTCCCCTGATTATAAAACATTGCCCCCATTTAAGCTACTGCGTATCTCTTACCGTTTCCGAGATTCCTGTAGTGAGAAGCAAATTTGTAGCAGCTGGTATGTAAGAAATATGTATTATTTTATGTATAGTTCAGTACCTAATTACAAATGCATTATATTTGTCGATTTACCAAATTAAATCTTTGTGAAATTAAAAAATAAATTGTCTATTTGATAATTAAGCATTCTAGAAATTACCATACTTTTCTTTATATTCGTTTTGTTATTTCTAAAAATACATTTTTACTGGACGTGGATGTTTCGATTAAAATTAACATCCCTCTCTATAAAATGCAATGCCGTGTTGCTAAGTGGCATCCGGCTGCTCCAAAGGCTGCAGGAATAACGAATTCAGTCGCCGGATCGTCTGCAAGCTCAAGTTTTAACTTATATTCGACTAAAATTACTGGTAACTATAGCTAACTCTCTGGACTCGTTTGAAAGGTTTGTCTAAAATATATTTAAATATAATGTGACGTAAATTTATATTTTGTTAGAAGTTTGACCGCAATTAATTCAGCATGGGATAGATTAAGCATAAATGAACAAAAATGTTGTGTATTGTATGGGAGAATATTGAATTGTTTTTAAAATACGTCGAGTACTAGGGAGTTTCATCACAACTTGGCAACAGTGCGAGTCGAATCACTAGCGGATGCAAAATTGCGAGACAAAAAAGGCACTTTTAATCCGAATAAAACATGCTATTATATTTTTTTCAACCGAAAACTCTCATTTAATTATTAATTTGTGGTTTGAAATTATTATTTAAAACAAATTTGAATAATAAAGCAAAGTAAGTAGGATATATCGATGCAGTCATGGATACTTTCTCAAACATTAGTCATTAGTTGCCATATTGCTAATTGAGTTTATTTGTGATTGTTTGTAGTTCAATTTGCTGAAAACTCTGTAAAAATGGAATCTAATGAAGATTTAGGTGTATCTGGAGATACTGGAGTGTGCGAAAGAAATTTCTTTGGATCTTCTCCCAAAGAAATCTCGAGAAATTTATGAATATGTCTACCAATATTTTATGGATTGGTGCAAAGAAAAAAATATTAAGTTGTATTCAGAAGATGTATTGATGGTATATTTCTCGAACTTAATAAATTACCTACATAAAATGAAGCTGTCAACGCTTTGGTCACAATGTTCAATGTTGCGGTCAGCGTTGGATATAAAGAAGGGGATTGATATAAGTAAATGTTCAAAGTTACGCTTTTATCGTGAAACAAAATGAGAGATATGTAACCCAAAAAATCGGGAGTATTTACAAAGGAATAAGTTGATTGCTTCTTGAATAGTACACCTGATAATTTAGGTATATTTGATGATGAAGGTGAAAGCTCTAAATTTCTAAAAAGCTTCTTTATGGGCCGTCCTAATGTTGGGGGTTGCAGGCGCATGCCGTTCTGATGAATTAGTCAATTTAACAATAATTGATAATGTTGAAGATATGAAATCCGCCTTAATTATAAAATTCCCAATACCAAAGCCAAAGGAATACATTCTTTTACTGTGCTGGTAGACAATTATTTAAGTTTTTATCGAAAATATGCTGCTTTACGTCCACCCGGATTGGTAGAACGTCGATTATTTCTCAGATATATTATAGTGGAACGTGCCATCGAATGGTGGTCGGTATTCATAAAATCAGTGCCGTCTCGCAAGAAGTGGCAACATTTTTAAAGCTGGACAACTGGAAAGAATACCTACAGTAGACACGCATTACGACGATCGTCTGCTACCCTCTTCGTTAACAGCGATGGTGACATACATATACATATATTTTATAAAAGACATTTATTAAAAAGCGCAGATATTGTCTAGTTATATTATCAACACTTCTGATACTGTCGTTTAAAAAAATGTAGAAATGGTTAGGTCTTTCTACCGTGATTATTTTGACGCTTAAGGCTTTGTCAAGGGTTATGCAAAAACTACAAAAATACAAGATATTTCTTTGAAATAATACACTGTTTAACAGTTTTAATATACCAGATATGTGTTTCTGTATTAATAATATTTAGGCATATCATTTTGAATTTTTATTTGAGATAATTATGAATTACTATAGTCGTTTACTGGGTATTGCTGTGCTTTAATTCAATACTAGATGAGACACACAGAGTAATTGATTCCTGCAATATCAACAGTTAGTAATCTTGTTTGTGACTTGAATAATTTTTGCATACCTGGATTTTTGGCATTGTTTGACTCCATTTGATAAGACTTTTAAAAAATGTTTTTTTATTTATTTGAATTATCTAAATATCTTACAATTATAAGACAGACTAGAGACAGACTTTAGTCGGGAAAACATTTTCATTCCAGTCCTCAAATCTGTTCGCTACTCGGCAGCTGCGCCAATGCATCCAAAAGGAGGAAAATTATACTTAGGGAAGAATAATATTATGTAATTCATTGTTTTTTTGTTAGTTTTGTTATTAATTTATTAATTATAATTTAGAATACTCTATTAGAAATACATTTAGGAGTTTTATCTTTACATTTACGTTTAGGTAATAAAAAAAATTTTGAAAATAAGCTGTTTATTCTGGTGATATGTCTTTGTGGCATTTGTGAGTTTTGCCGAAGGCACAAATTTTAAATCAAAGTGGTAAAGGCTAAGGGTTTTCAGTTAATTCTCTTACATGACTGAGTGTTTCCTATTTATGTCAAAAGAATAATTATCGTAGTTTGCTGTGTGGTAAATAATGAAGGTTACAGTAAATAATTGCAGTTTGACATTCTTAAATAATTAGTAAGTACCTAATAGAAATAAGTATAAACTCATAACAAGTCAACTGTCATATTTTGTTACCTAATTATTTATTAAAGAATCTATATACAAGTACTAAACTGCATTCCTTTTTTTTATTATTATTATGGCTCATGCCGTGGTAGCATTTTTTTTATCATAAACAAATTAAAAGAGTCTTGGAGCTAAAATTAACGTCTTACGCAAATTCCGATGGTATTTTCGGAATCTACACCTCAAATTAGACTAGCAAATTTTTTCTTAGATAATTTTCAGGAACATTTTCTTTTTTTCAAATAAGTATACCTACTGCAAAAAATGAAAGTATAATTTCTAAGCAAAATTGTTATATTATGTGAATTTTTTATTTAATTTATCTAAAAAATCTTTTTTAGAAAATTTTCAATGTACCTAAATGGATAGTGGGTAAATAATATAGCTATTCTTTAACTCTATTTATTTTTATCGTATTTTTATGAAGTAGGTAATGAATATTTACATTTACAAATAAAATCCGTATTTGTATGATCCTAGTAATTTTCAGTATATGTACTGCTAATATTCCAGTTGATTAGATAGAATTTTTCTCCATAAGTGATACGTCTTTTGATATCATTTTCCTTATATGTGCATCAGGATATCCGCAAGGGGCATATTGATTTGTATTTGCGATTTACTTTTGTGTCATTAATATATTAAAATGGGACAAAATGTATTTTCATATGCAAAAAGTCTTGCGGGATATTCAATCATAAAACAATTGAACATCAGTTAAATAATATATGACTTAAATACTGATTTTTTTGGGAAAATACACCCTGTATTTTTTGCACAAAATTGTATAGGTATATACGAAGTATTTCGGTCATAGTCATTGATCTGTTGAACTTCTGGTTCGAAATTAATTTCAACGGTGCTTATTTTTAACTATCCTCATAAATTTGAGTTGCATGACATAGCATTTTTAATTACGAATATGTGGTTTTGTCATTTTGTAAACGAATTAATGGATAAAATAGATGCATGCTTTAAAAATTCGAACAAGTGGGCTTTCGAAAACTGAAAAAAATATTGTGTAAAAAAAATATGACAGTTAACACATCTAAGTAGGTATATAATACATAATATTTGGCATAAAAATTTGTTGTCGATGATTCCATGCATCTTACAAATAATAATTATTTTTCAAAGTACACTTTCCAAATCTATCTATAAAAAATGTTATTTGTTTTTATTATTTGGCAGATAAAGACTTGAAAAGTATGATATAATTATAGGACTGCTAGGTTTATAATTAAAATACAAATACGAGTTTAGTCAGAACCAACGAAATTAATTTCCGGCCAAACCAAAGTTGAACAAATGAAAAGTTTCTAATTACCTATTTTCTTATACCTACGGTTTAAAAAAAAATATAGTGCTTTTATTGTTTTCCTGTGAGTGTCAATTGTTTTCTTGACTGCATATTATGATCTCGCAGGACTTTTTAATAAGTATACAATAAAAAGGAAATTATGAAACTGTCATATTATTTTCTGTAAGACAATAAACAGACGCTTTAGTTCCATAATTTCTATACATTGAAACAAGTCCAATAACAAATTATGTAAAGAATTGCTACTTTAAAAGGATGGAAAAAGGAATTTTTTGGCCAATGAAACAATTCGTTGCAATAGTTTTCAGTATTTGCATAAAAATGTATATAAACAGAGTACACAAAATAAACACAAAAGTTTTAAGTGGCATAAGTCCCAAGTTTTAATTAATTTCAAAGATACCTATCTGAAGGAGAAGTTTTCTGTTTGAATTGACAACAGCGTATATTTATTATTGGTAATACGAAGAGTTGGAAATACTGAAAAATTAAAGCGCTGTTCGTAAAAGCACAAATGAAATTGAGGAACAAACTGTGATGTACGTTATATTTACCATATTTTACAGCTATAATATAATAAGTGTTCAACATGTCTACCACCATTCTGCGTATCCAATTAGGTATTATTTACACGCTGGAAACTTTTCAGTATTGTTATTATTTCGGAACAACAAGAAAAATTACGAAATTGCTCTTCCTCCTTCCTTCACAATTTCGCTGGATTATAGCTCAACGATGAGTGTCACGAAAATTAAAAATCGTCGCGTGTAGAAAGCCTCATTTGTTTTGTCAATAAAATTATTGCGATTTACAAAAACCACCTACAAAAATTCTGTAGGTGTGTGGTAAATACTCGCTGTGCGTAAAAGAGGTACAATAATTGTTGTTTTAATTTTTTTTATAATCACTTTTGGTTTAGACACATTTTGGTTCCCAATTCTCCTTTTGCTTATATCGAAATTATCACTAACACTATCAAGTAGGTACCTGTCTCTTCTATCTACATGGGAATTTTATTTATGGTCTCGGTTCAAGGCACTGACAGTATCTAAAACACTAGGATAACGCAACGAATGGCTTAGCGGGCGATAAATGGTAAAAATAATTAAACAAAATATACAAACAATTATTCTCCAGTAACACTACTATAAACCAGTGGCGGCTCGTGACTTTTTGAGATGGGTGGGCAAAATTTTTTTTCTCATGTAACTTAATATCATATAATAATTGCAATCTACGTTAGTCTATTTACTTTTGAAAGTGTAAAAAACTTAAGATAGTTCGGCAAGATCAAACGAGAATGTCATCACAGTGATTTCTTGCCGGGATAGGGGATAAGGCAAGGATTACGTCATAGAAGGACATATAAAAAATTATATAATTCTCTAAACAAATAGTAAAATTCTCTATGACTTTTATAGCTGAAATTACTAACGATAAATTATAGCAAAATTCTGATAAGTAAATAAATAAATAAATAAGTAAATAAATAAATAAATAAATAAATAACCAAATAAATAAATAAATAAGTAAATAACCAAATCAATAAGGCGCTTTACAATGTCTCTATTTTCGTCCACGACTTTATTATGGTTTAAAATATTCTCACGAAATGCAGAATCAAGAAAAGTTTGAATGTTTTGTTTTCCTAATAATTTAAATTTTAATGTTGAATATGTATGCTCCTCCGATCGCTCGTGTTTTTTTTAAGATTCATTTATATGTTTCAGATCTGAATATCCTAGATAATTCCATGGAGTTTTACTTTTTTCATTAAACTGTAAGCAATTCCAACAATATAATTTGTTTCTAGTTTCACTACCTGTTAACCACTCATATTTATTGTACCAATTTTTACTAAATGATCTGTTACTTCCGCAATTGTTTTTATTTATTAAATTTTTCATGTCAGGCGTAGGTTTTAATTTTGAAATAAATAATTTATCATCGAAAGTTAACATACAAAATTTTTTATTTAATAAAAAATTAATAATATCACCATTGCTACTCACCAATTCGCTATTTTCGGCTTGCCATTTTGCTTTACTCCAAACTATTAAACATTAAAAACTTACCTAAACCACTATACTAACCCTAACCTAGAACTTACAAACAACCAAGTCGTGAAGTACAAGGAATAACAAATCTCTACCTTCCTAATCTATGAAATAAAACTAACATCAAACCGCAGATTACACGTAAGTACCCGAAGAATATACGAGTGAAGTCGAAGGGCTTGCCCGGAGAGTAGAGTTATTTTAGGTAATTATGTATATTCAAATGATAATTTATTAAAAATCTGATTGAAATAAAAAAAATATATTAAATAGAAGCTATTTTTTTAAATCGAACAGTTTATTATTTGAAAAAATAAATAAATATGTATCGAATTTAAAAGTCCTAAAAATAATTTATATCACTTCCATATTTACAAACTCGAATCTATTAAAATATTGAAAATTTTTCAGCAATCACTCTTAATTTAGTTTAACAGTAACGCTTCAAAATAACCTTAATAAATATAATTGTCAAAGAACATTCAACATATCATAGATATTTATTTTTTAACGCGATTTACAAATTATTATAAAACGGTTTATTACTTCGTTTACTAATATTTGTTTTCTGGAATACCTTTGCAGGGAAAAATTGTTTTAATGTTCAAAAATTCATTTAAAGAACAAAATTACAGCAAATAAATATACGTATATATATTTCCAACCAGTGGTGAAAAGTCTTAGGTGGTCGATACAACACTCGATGGGTGCTCAATGGGTATATGCGAGCTGTGTGCGGGCTCGAACGACTTGGGCCAAATATTCTAAATTAGTGAACGACTTACGTTTCCGATTATACTGTCTAGTCCTAGGTGCGTATAAGCATGCAAGGTATGGTTGGGGTACGGCGTTGTTTAATTCAGCGGCTACGGGCTAGCCCGAATGTTATGTTGGTTGCTGCCGAGATCATGATTAAAATATAATTTTAAAATTTGGTAGGGGGAGTTTAAAAGGAGGTAACGCATTTTAGATTTAATTTTATAAGAGTTGTCAAATCACTTTGATAAATATATACACAAATTTTTGTTTATTCTTCCGAAAATTTCAGGGTGGGCACTGCCCACCCTGCCCACCCCGACGAGCCGCCACTGCATAAACAATCAAAAGAAATGATTATTATTAACAATCACTTTTTAGTCAACTGAAAAGTGGTGTCGATAATTTAACACCTCAATTACAGCCGATACACAATTTGCGTAGAGTGAACAGTTGAGAAAACAATAAAAACAACAGAACATGATTCACAACTGAGTATCTTTTATTGCTATGTTGCCGGATCGTTAGACTTGAGTTACGCATAATTAAAAACATCAGAAACGATACCTTATTATCATATTTTTGCATAAAATAATGTTTGGAGAAATACATTATTATTTAGATACCCTAAAAAATTATTGCTGTATGTTTTTATTCTGTAAACTTTGATTTAAATTCGGTAAAGAAACTATTTTTTCTCAAAAATCGTTATGATTAGAGACCACGTTGCTTTTAATATTTTAGAAACACATATAAGCTTGTTTTCTTAAATGTTGTCGGGGAAACTGATTTTTTTACCTTTTACCCATAAATAATTTCATATTGTTAGACACCTATAGGTATTACACAAAGACGCTTCATTAAGTACTATCTTAACTTTTATTATAAAATCCAGTTTAATAAAATAAAACATTTACTTTGAATCCGGTGTTCTATATTACACTTTGTATAAACGTATAGCACTTACCCATATTGCGGACACTTGTATATATTTCAAAAAATTGGATTCCTTTAAAAAATTTTAATAAATTGAAATGGACAGTAGCGCCCCTGTCAGTTTTTCACAGAAAATTATTACAGTATTAAAACTAATCCACTAGCAAGCAAGTAAGTCGATTGTATTATTTTAAAATATACGCATACGTATATCTTGTAACTTACGATGCATGACAATGTAGCTGGTTTCTTTAAACATAGAATAAATTAAAAAAGTGGGCAACGTTAATAATAAAATTCCTCTTATTACGAATGTAGTAATCTCGCATTTCTTTAAATCTACTGCAAATAATGGGTATATGCGTATGTGGCTGTTGCATTACAAAGTACATAATAATTATAACCTCATAAGTACATATTTGCAAAATGTATAAATAATTGAGGAATAATTCTACTGTAACAAATGTAACATAATTGTGTTACCACGTTATTGATCGCGAAATACCTACTTTGGTAATTTGTATAGATAGCATTTAAGAATTATTCAAAACTAAAACATCCAGTTTTACTGTAATATAGCATCTAATGCTATTTATGATATAAGTGTTAAAAGTAAGATTTTATTTTGTGAGTGAAGATGATTAAAAAACGAGCGTAGCGAGTTTTTTAACTTCACGAACAAAATAAAATCACTTCTAACACGTATATCATACACTATTTTTTCTACAAAACAATCGGAAGAACTTTAAACTCAATAAAAATAAGAAATCAAAAAATACCACACAGATCGCAGTGTTTATGAACCAAAATTTTCGTAGCAACCAGTGCTGTTTGATTTACTTTTATCACTAGTGTTAAAAGTAACTTACTTTTAACACGCGTGTCAAAAAGTGACATTTTTAACATCAAAAATGACAATTAAAAAGCCCACTTTTAACAGTTTTGTAGAAAAAATATATTTTTTCAATTTATTTATAATTTATATAGGAAAATAATGTTGTTACTTGAACAGTAAAAACATAATGTTTGGATATCGCATTTGAGGGAAATGATAGCTGATAATCGGAATATATAAATTTTCTCTTTACTGGGTTTGTTTTGCTTTGCTTTTCAATTTGCAGATAAATCAAAAACTTGTTTCCTATCAGCCAATGACAGTAATAAGATATCTACAGAACAGAGTTCGCGACGTGCGAGAATTAATTGTTGAAAGGAATTCATTAATGTGTGGAATTAAACGGAAACAATTATAAATGTTTATTAAATTCAATGAGCTAATTTACATCTTCAAATAATTTGATGTAAAGTTCTGCGTCTCTTAAGCGATGTAGGTATGTACCTAGGTATAAGCACTAGTTAAAGTTGTAAGAAAATTTTTAATTCCCAGTCAAAATTGGCGATATATAGTTATAAAAATGTTATTTTATCTTTTAAAATATTTAAAAAAACTTATTATGTTCTCTTCTCTCTACCTACTTACAAATTTTCCTAAAATAAAAATTAAAAATGATATAATACAACTAACAATTTTTTCATGAATTTACAATTTAAATTTTTGCAATTAATTCTAGGTCAAAAAATTTATCAATTTTTTTGAATGTCTGACAAGTGTATTAAATTATGCACCCATCAATGAATTAAACGAACTTTTTACTGATAGTTCCAATCTTTGACAATGTTATTATCTCCTTCATTCACGCCTATTGTTCCTTCATATGAATATTTCATATTCCCCAAAGTAACAATGCCCTTACCTTAAACTAACTCAACAAGAGAAAAAACTTATAGGAAAACCAAGAAACGCCAATAAATACATATATTCCACTACCATTAGTTATGATAATTATCTAATTTACATAAATTTTCAACTGATTACCATTATCAGTAGGTATTAGATGAAATGGTTTAGCAAACATGCATGAAATAGGGAAGGATTTATTATCTACCTTGTTTCAAGAACCATAAGATGATATTTTGGTTTCAAGCAGCCCGCCGGATTTTAAAATGCAATGTAGTATAAGATTTTTTTGAAACATGACATTAAAAGATAGTTATAAAAGAGAATACTTCTACGAATAGTATTTTTTTAGTCTGTAGCATATTGGTGCAATATACTTTTCAACATTCACTTATTTATATTTACTCAAGTCCAGTGTCACCGCCCAAATAAAATATATTTGTTTTTCGACATTTTTATATTATTAACGCAAGAATTAATTCATGAAATAATTATTTTACCTACCTTAAATCCTTTAATTGAAATACCCAAGGAATAATTGGCAAGATGTGTAAACTGAGGCGAAAAATCAAGAAATTCCATTTAAAAAATTTATATCGATGACAAATTAGACATGTGTATGCATTATTTAAGTAGGTAAACCAAATATATTCCCATGTAAAAAAGTTATAGGTACCGATGACAGGTGTATACATTATTTCAACCAAATACTCTTTTCTGTGTAATTTTTTCACTCTTAAAGCATTTATTTTACTATTTTCAAAAATTATTTAGTACAATTACGTTATTAGAATTATTATTAAATCACTAAACGCTTTGCTAAATTATCAGCAATATATTTTTCACGAAAATTCATAATTAAACAAAAAACTATAACAAAAATGGGCAGCCATACCTATTATCAACTAATTTTATAATTTAAACTATCTTACGATTACCAGATTTTCGGGAGAAGTTGCTTACTGTACGGAAGTACAGCAAACTTTGACTTATTCAAATATTAAAGACTATAAGTTATGAAGACCAAGGATATTACTAAATAGTAGGTATTTTTCTATGTCTTGTGTCAAATATTGATATAACAATATTTTAGCATTGACTTTTTTTACGTTTGAAAGATGCTGAAATGCAATGTCACATAAGTATTTATTTTCCCATATTTTTATAATTAGCTCAAGCATCAATCATTATTTTACCTATCTTAAAGTGTTTCATATTGAATATTTGACATAATTGATGAATATCTGGAAACTGAATCGAAAAGTCAAAAAATCTCGTTTAAAAAAGTAATATCCATGACAAATTAGACAGATGTGTACATTATTTAAAGCAAATATTCTTTACACTGTCATTTTTCCACAAAATACATTTTACATTTTCAAAAATTATTTAACAATAAGAAGTAGAAAGCAAACTATCACCCTTATTTAATTTAGAAACGTCTCGAGTATCGGTAATACTGAATATATCTTTCACCAAAATTCACTATTACCAAATTTTATAATTTAATGTAACTCTTTCTTCTAAATTAATCTTATTACATTTAGTTTGGCACAAAATTCACAGGACATTAGAGAGGTGTTGATATATCCATTAGAATAATTTGGAAAAGATTGAAAATATTGTCACGAACTCGTTTTATTCAAATTCAAAATACAAACGTGTGTGGAAAATTAAGAGCCCGATGAAAGACTCACTGCGCGTGTCCGACAGAAGAGCAATTGGATGGTGGTAATATTTATTGTCACAGATTGTAGGTACATATTTGTGTGCAACTTGGTGAGTTTCTTGGCCGTGTTTCTTTGGCCATTTAAGCAGATTTGGATACTACACGTTTGGAAATCTATCATTTGCTGCACAGTATCCGCCAAAGGTAGGCATTACAAATTTTATGAAGTACTTAACGTAGACAATGATAGTTGGGAAGGTAAAATATCCGAGTAGTTGCTTAAATTTGCAAGGTTAAACTATTAAAATTTAAGTTTAGGCGTCGCGTCCGTTTATTCGGGGGGAAAAGGGTGTATTTTAACGTATAGGAATGCGAATGTGTAAGTGCATCTAATACGTGTAAGTGCATCTAATACAAATATCGGCTCACCTCATACTGTTGGTAGTTCGCTAGAGAGGAATTAGAATTTATATAGAATCGTGACATCATTCCATATCCAAGTGCCACTAGCGACGAATGCGAAACAGGTATACGCACAGATGCACTCAATATTTAATCGGTCTATAAATAACTATTATCACAAGAACACACATCCCTTAGAACACTATTTCTGGTCTCCCTCTTTCTCTCTCTCTTTAAAATTAGTATCACAGAATATTTGAAAACGTCCTACAAATCAACGAACTAAATATTTCGACGGATTAGTTGTGAATTTGGGGTGTACGCGATATGTTAGTTTTAGGCGGGTTTCCAGGCACTGTGTGTGAGATGGTAATGTCAAGTCCTTTGGCTAGTATCGAAGCCTGCCGGGGGTAAGACTAGCGGCCATTGGCCAGAACGATAAGATACTCGCTTTGTGATTGGCTTACCGAGTTACGTGCCACAGGCGACTGCGATTACAAACCTTCAATTTCATCTTTTGATTTACTTCTCCGTATTGCTGTGGGTGTATGCTATGCTTATGTTATGCACCAGACAATAAGAAAGAAGAAAAATAGTATGCCCCAAGGAATAAATCTAGAGGGAAATATCACACACACGCTATTAAATGGCTACGTACAAAGCGGACGAAATAAGCGAAATTATCTCTTGCATGCGTTTTCCTCGCCAAATTCATTGTTTTAATAAACAGTAAGTACATTTTTTTTTTCATAGACATTTATTAAAATATTTCCCGTTTATCGAAATCAATTGAAACAAAAATAATTGCAAAATTATAATACACTAGGACTTTTGTCTTGAAATCATTAAAACGGTTTTTTATACCGCACCCATTAAAATATATACCATCATTTAAACATGGCTTCCTAAGTTACGAACCCATGAATCAAATCCAGCGAAAAGTAATGAAAAAATTACCTACACATACATACCTACCTGTATTCCTCATACAACTTTTTATGAAATTTTATAGAAATTAAACCATCACTATTTTTACTGACTTTATAAGGTTTTACAAAATTTATCTCTGTGGTAAAGTCAAAAAAACTAAACTAGGAAAATTCTGATCGAGATAGTCATAAGAAGCGAAGCACGGTAATTTATACAGAAAGAACATATAGTTATGTATTTGAAGTTTTCTAAAAAACTGTCTTTGTATTATTATATCTTACATATTTTTTTAGAGTGGCTAAAATAAGTGAAATTATCTCTTATAGCTGTTTTACATTGACAATTTATTGATGAATTAATCCATGAAGTCGCTTCATCAATAAATTGGACAAGTGTAATGCACCAAATCTGCTGTCAAATAACTTCATGAATTTATTCATCAAGTTCTTGACGAATTAGAGCATGTTCTAATTTTCGTCAATTTCTCCTATTCGTGAAGTTCAGAAGTACCTACCAACCCAACAGAATTCCAGCCTCAGATCAGTAATGAGGTTATGTTATTGGAATATGTAAATAATTGTGTTGGGTCGTACCTACTAGTTTTGCATTGTTTTTGCTGATTTGTTACTTACAAAAACTAATATTTATATAATATGTGTCAAAACGGTACCGCTGTTGCATCACTACAATTAATTATGAGTGGAAAGGTGACATTTTTGAAATTTATTTGCTTCTTTGATTCGTTGGTAGAACTGATTCGTGCGTCAAAAAACTTGACCAAGTCTGTAGCAGCGTAAAACCACACTGTTTACCAATAAATTCGTGAATTAATTCAGGAAGAACTTCGTCAATTTATTTATCAATAAATTGTCAATGTAAAACAGCTATTAGATACATTTTCCTCTCCAAATCCACTATGATAATGTCTGCTCTATTTTTGTCGATATTTCATTAATTCAATATTTTACCTACCTTTATCGATACAAAAATAATTACGTATTGCAGTATTATATTTTTTTATACCACACCTACTAAGATATGTCATTATTTAAATATGGCTGCTTAAGTTATGAACTCATAAATGAAATCAAATGAACAAATAGGGAAAGAAATTACCAAATCTTTCATTACTCAAATTCGTTGGCGTACACAATTTTTGATGGGGTTTTCTTTATAGGAAATAAACCAGAATCATTTTGTACTCATCCTATAGGGTTTTTTAAATGAGAAGTAACTAATATTGAAAATGAACATTATTTGAAGTTTTATAAAAGTCAGTTCCATCATTAAAACATGGTTAAAATGATGGCTCTGAATATGTTCCTAAGTTAAGAACTATAAAAAAGAAATACTAACTCTTTGAATACTTAAATCTGTCGAAAATACATTTTTGGGGTAAGTAAGTGATTTTATAGAAAATAAACTAGAACCATTTTTTTACCTTCTACAGTTTTATAAAACTTATTCTTATCTTTGGAAGGTAATGTCAACAGACAGCTTGGATAAAGTTATAAAATTCGTTATAAGAAGCAATTTATATTTTCATACAGAAAGAATATAATTAAATATTGGAAATTTTAATATAATTAAGTCGCTCTTGATATTATTACCTCTTACATATGTTTTTCATTTTGCGCGGAATATTGAAAACTAAAAATTTTGTGTGGTCTAAATACCAACTGCTCCTAGCAGTAAGGATAACAAATTTCCTGTGATCATGTAGAAGCCTCCCAGTAGATCGATACAGTTTCACCAGAAGGGTTGCGAGCGTGTAGTGTAGATACATACGTAAGGCTTATAGGAATGAACTTACAGATGATATTTCTTTATATAATACCTGTATGTTTGTATGTAGGCCTCAAATATGAAACATCTTGTCATCTGACGATAAATGTAGAGTTAACATAGTCCTATAATTGCTTGTATACTTGTGTACTTAGAAGGTGCCTTGACTAATTTAAATTCAATGTATAAACGTAGGAAATTTATATGGGTGCACATGAGTATACAGGGTGGGGATATACACTATGACCTGAACATAGATAAGGTAATTATTACTATACTATACGGGAAGTCATGTATCTACTTATTCTCAACGTTTAGGAAAAATTAGATTTTATAAATGAATTTAAGGGGGTCGAATTGGTAAAGGAGATTTTTTCAGATTTTTTTTTTAGACAAAAATTACTTAGTTTGGCAGAAAAGCTCCTACATAATAATTTATAAGGAACAAAATAATTACTCCATAATAACCGTTGGTCTTAGCAAATCGGGTGCGAATTCGAACAAGGTATTTTCATGCTACCAGAAGAAAAATATAGGTATAACCTTATCTTCAAACGTTAGTTAAACTTAACTTAGGAGACTAGAATTAGTTTAAAAAAATTTTTTAAAGTTTTTAGTCAAATCGTTTTAGCGGCTGTATTTTCCAACAAATTCGAGTTTATTTAGGGCTTTGAGATATTTTAGCAGCGAAAAATTTCTTTAGCATTCGTTAAAATCTCATTTCCTCTCTTTCAGAAGTTATTGACGTTGAGATTCAGAGACTAAACACAGTGTCTTAAAAAAATAGTAAACTTGAAATATTTTTAAATATATTTCAAATCCATCAGGTTAGTATGTATAGGCTAATTATTTTTTTTATTATAATTTGTACAAAATAATTTCAGATTAGTATTCTGAGAATACGCACTATTACCCTTAAAAAACTGATCCATACCTAAATTTGGGAAGCATAGTGTTTGGTCACAATTATTATTTTCCAACATATTACGCGACTTAATACATTATTATAAAAAATTGCAACGTCTTAAATTTTTGCACACCTATGTTAGAATATGAAATAAAATTTGATTTAACTTGAAACTGCCTCCCTACTCATATTTCAATTTCCAGTACGCACAATATGACACCATTCCAATTATTCCTTACAATGCACCTGCTTGGCCGATTCCGTATTCTTCGTTCGAATTAAAATTGTGCATCTTTGAGAGGGGCGCTGTCCCGCGGAAAAGAATGTTAAAATTAAATATTCCTTTGGAATTAAATAATTAGGTACAGCACTGTCTACCACCAGCTTTTAAATTATATCATATTGGCAGTTGTTAAATTTTTTTTTCAAAGAGGAGAGATACCTACTCGAGATATTAAATTATCTGTTTCATTTAGGTAATTGCTTTTGCCATAATAGAAAGTATTTCATTCAATTGATATTCATCAGAAGACTCATTATATTATCTTATGGCTTTCAAATCTGTTTACTAGTAACATATGGTATAATTTTTTCTGGTATCGGATTTTACGATCTTTCGCGAATTAGAAAATGAATTTAGCGAGTTCAGTTAATCAAATTTTCAAGTACCATAAACTTGGGAACCGTAGGTCTTTGTACAAAAAGAAAATTGATCCTTATTATACACGTACTTACTTATACAGGGTGATTCAGAACTTATCAAAAAAAAAATTCTGGATGTACAGGGGACTTATAAATACAATTTTGAAAAGAAAAAATCAAAAAGGGCAATTCGAAAATTATTTAAAAATACACTTTGGACGGCACTGGAAACTGGTCTACTGTAAAACCTGACCTGGCGCAATGCGACCGTCATGGCGACAGTGATAAAAACGGGCAAAAACTTCGCAAGGAAAAGAATAAATAGAATTTTATAGCACCTATTTTATATCAGCAAACTCAACTGATTTTGTTCAAATTCATTTGTGGTTTTAAATAATAAAATAATTTGACATACCTGATGTTACAACAACTGTTCAATATTTTGTCCACCGAGTGTAAACACATTTGGGTCCGTCTTACTCAGTTTCTATGAACTAACACAAATGTTGTCTTGTTTAATAAATAAAAATGTTTTCTTACTTCCCCATAAACTAAAACTATATCCATCAACTACAAGTTGTTCATTTTTGACACTAACTACTAAAAAACTATTGTAAACATCGGATTTCAGTGTTCTGAGTCGCTGAGGCCACGTGGCTCTCCATGCGTATTACAAATGACGCTACAGACTACAGTTGTCCAGCTATGTAATGGTTGAAAGCACTACAACTTTTATAATTTTTTTCTCGGAAACTATATCTAAGGATTTTACAAAAATTTTTTTACAATATTGACTCCATTTCTCATGCCGCATCTATTCCCAAATTTTTTTGGATAAGTTGTGAATCACCCTGTATATCGCTACAAAATTGATATTAAAATATTGTCCAATTTATAATTTCAGTCACATTACCTACCAATTTTTTAATATAGGCTCAGCAAAACGAATCCAGATCATTAATTTAAAGAAAGTCACTTAATACTTGTCAGTCCAATAAAGTTGGCGTGGTAAAAACTTGGACCAGTTGATAATTGCAATGAACAACACTATTCGTAAATCGTTTCGAGAGGAAATCTCATTTCTGGGTAAATATAACAAAAATTAAATGCCGTTACCCTTTATCAGTCGACAGATCAATTAAAGCATTTTAAAGGTTTGATAAGGAATGATGCACGATTAAGGAGGTTCGATACCGAAAAAAAAAATGGTAAGAAAGTTTTCAAAATCATTAAAATCTCTTAATAAATATGCCAACTGCCTCGTGTAAAAATATCAGATCGATTGCCAATATAGTTTTTTTTTAAATGGTATTAAAAATTATGCTCTTTTACACAGGCTCTTATGGGAGTTGGGAAAAAACTTTAATAAAACGTGAATATTGCTCTTAAAAATGGTTAGGATCAGGAAAATAAAATTGTAATTAAAGAATTAAATATTACTAAACATTTTAAAACAATAAAAATATGCACTTACAATGTAATTATTGAGATAATGGAATGAATATATAACGTTTTGACAAATTTGAACAAACATCTGATCCAATGAAAGGAAATATGGCAACACTGTATGCTATATTTAACGCTTCAACTGACGCGCTATATCTGAATAGTTCGAATATAGACTATAAAATTATTCCAGTCGAAAACATATGTAGTAATAATTAATATTAAATACGTTTTTCGTGATCTAATGCAACATAATAGCAATTTGAAACAAAAATTGACAGGATCTCTTTGCGAAACGAACAGTATAGATGTTCTGTCATAATCTTCAATTTGACAAGGCGACGTCTCACTATCATACCCTGAGATTCTTGATAGTTATATGGATTGTCGGTTTGCACATTTTACTTTTTTCTCATCAATCCACATTCTGTCTGTTTCATACGGTTTTTATATTGATTTTATTACTATATTTAGTTCGCTCAAATTAGTTTATGTAAGGTTGGTACTACAACGAAACTCCCGTGTATACACACAGAAAATATTGTTATAAAAATTCACACAATTGTTCCTAAAATCGTGACAGGAAAAAATTGTTAGAAAATTTGACATATACAATGTGATTCTTTTGTACAGTTGTAAAATTATTACCAACAAATTATAGATATTCTTAAATATTCAAAAAATATTGTATGAAAGTCTGATACAATTTATTCCTGTCACGATTTTAGGAACAATTGTGTGAATTTTTACAACAGTATTTTCTGTGTGTAGA